>NW_024037066.1:1318512-1356952 GCF_015706575.1 Patiria miniata
CTTGAACTTTCGTCGCCGTCTTCTCTTTTTGATTCTCCTTGTTGCTCGACGCCTTTGTTTGCCTCTCTTCCGGCTAGAAACATACGGAGAGTCAGCTTTCGGCACTTCAAGGGTTGCTCCTACGCTTGTAGACTTCCCCTCCCTGATCTCGTATGGCAAAGTTGCCATTGCTGCCAATGGTTTGACATAGCAATTGCCTGTTTAGTGGAAACAATCCTAGTAGGCAAAATCCATCGTCGTCAAAAATGTGTTACAATACGCGCCTCAGCTTCTTCCTGACAGTAGCCAATGATGGGGTCAGCTTCTTCCTTTGCCATACGATCGTGAGGAAGGCCTGGAAGATGAGACTGACTTCTTGTATTGGATGGTGAGGCTGGAGGTGGTAGAATAGAACTGAAGGTGAGACAAGGCTTGGCATGGCAGGAGTTGGCGAAGGGGGGCTTGTGGGTTGGGAGTTTTCTTAGCACCAGCAGCGGCGGTATTTGGCAAAGGGTAGGTGCGAGGCAAGAGTTGGACTGGCAGGAGTCAGTGATGATAGACTTGGCAAGGAAGTTGATTTGCTTTGGCTGTTGGGCAGGAGTTTGCATAGCACATGTCGTGGCAGTAGATGGGGACGGTGGAGATGCTGACTTTGTTGGGGATGGCGATTTGTGAAGAACCCTTCTTCTTCCTTGTGTGCTGACGAACTAATTTCTTTAGTTCACGTGGGACAAAGGGGAGTCGCTTAAGTTTAACCTCTAGCATTTTCTGGAGGTATCTCTGTACCGCGGCCTCTCCGAACAAAGCATTGCCATCCCAGTTGAGATGCAGACCTCCCAGGCGTATGCCCACCTACTGAACTCATTGCCAAAATCAACAAAGTTGTCAACCAACTTTGGCACACAAGATGCCAATTGCAACATTGTGATGCATTCTAGATGTGTCTAGTGCCTCACTGTCATGCCGGGGTAAGATGGCACTGACAACAATGTTTGTCAAGGGGACACCTCCGTAATGTTGCGAGAAGCAACTTGAATTCTTCAATGTTACTATGAAGAAACCCATACTGAAGATTGTTGGTTCCGACGTGAATAAGGACAATGTCTGGGGCTTCTGGAATCCTGACCTCTGAATGACGTAGGCTCTTGTGTATACTGGAAATTGTTCCACCACGTTGCGTGTAAACATCTACATCCACCATGGACTCTCAATGTTGGCCTCTACATATTTTGTCAGCGAATCTCCTATCACGAATACTTTAGCTTTCCAGAGTTAGACGTGCTTGGCCAGACAGGTGGTCGCCATGACCTTAAAACAGATGGAAAAACATACATGTTGATGAAAAGACATACATGTGATGAAAAGACATACATGAAGAACAGCGTTAGCAGTTTTAAGAACTTCCCAATTTTTTTTCGTCCCCCATCAACAAACTTGTATGATTTGAAATCATATCAAAGTAGACAAGTATTGCGAAAAATCAAAATGATGACCACTGTGAATACGCGTGAGTTGATTTCAGTCAGTACTCAGTCCCAACATGATTGTACAGTACAAACTACATGTACACGTACATCATACATACATACAATAATAATACTAGCAATGATGATTTTAAAAAAATTCAAAAGGCATGTATGTAGAATGTACATGATGTACATGATATCGAGAATCGTTTTAGATTTAGATTTTAGTTGGTGGAAAGACTGTTGCAGTCGGAAGCTGCTTTTTTCTTCATATATCATCTGAATGAAGGTCAGTCATTGCAAACAAATGATGATAAGACATGAATTTTGGACAATGTTGGAACTGAGAAGCATTTCCAATTTTGTTAGGAAATACTTAAGAAAATGCTCTTGGCTCTCCATCATGTCCATAGTCATGATAGTCTTTGTGCACAATTAACCACCGAAGTGGCGTCAGGTTGCAACATTCATTCCTATACGGCCAATAATTATTAAAAATTCACTAGGCCTATAATAATATATTAATATTTTCAATTCATATTCATACCAAAAAAAATAAAATTCAGAAAACATCACATTCACCACACAAATAAAATAGCCTATCCATTAAAATCGCTAGCTATTTCCAAGTTAATGCCATTGTCGTTTGTGCACACGACCGTGATCACCATTGATTACATGCACACATGTAGAGAAATCTGGAGAAAATAACAGCGTTGCTGTTGAAACCCCTCAGCCAGAGTCAAGTTATCATCCGGAAACCATTAACCTTTAACTCAACGTGGTGACCTTGACCTTTGGCCTTGACCCAGAACCAGTCCCAACATGCCTGTACCAATGGGAACCCCCTACCGAAGTTAGACACCAACATTTTCATTTCTAACTCAAGTTATCATTCGGAACCATTACATTGAACTCACCACGGTGACCTTGACCTTTGACCTTTTGACCCCAAAACCAATCCCAACTTGCCTGTAACCCAAGGGCAAACCCCTACCTCAGTCAGACACCAAAATCTCATTTCAACTCAAGTTATCATCCGGAAACCATTTACCTTTAACTCACCATGCTGACCTTGACCTTTGACCTTTTGACCCCCAAACCAATCCCAACTTGCCTTCTCCCAAGGGGAACCCTCTTC
Organism: Patiria miniata; assembly: GCF_015706575.1. Taxonomy (NCBI): domain Eukaryota; kingdom Metazoa; phylum Echinodermata; class Asteroidea; order Valvatida; family Asterinidae; genus Patiria; species Patiria miniata. Next base: position 1,321,099 of record NW_024037066.1, read on the forward strand.
CAAAGTTAGACACCAAAATCGCATTTCTAACTCAAGTTTCATCCGGAAACCATTTACCTTTAACTCACAATGGTGACCTTTGACCTTTGACCTTTTGACCCAAAAACAATCCCAACTTGCCTACTCCCAAGGGCAACCCTCTACAAAGTTAGACACCAAATCTCATTTCTAACTCAGTTATCACCCGGAAACCTTTACATTTAACTCACCACGGTGACCTTGACCTTGACCTTTTGACCCCAAAACCAATCCAACTTGCCTACTCCCAAGGGCAACCCCCTACCAAAGTTAGACCCAAAATCTCATTTCTAACTCAAGTTATCATCCGGAAAACATTTACATTTAACTCACCACGGTGACCTTGACCTTTGACCTTTTGACCTCAAAACCATCCCAACTTGCCTACTCCCAAGGGCAACCCCCTACCAAGTTAGACACCAATCTCATTTCTAACTCAAGTTATCATCCGGAAACCATTTACATTTAACTCACCACGTGACCTGCCTTTGACCTTTTGACCTCAAAACCAATCCCAACTTGCCTACCCCAAGGGCAACCCCCTACCAAAGTTAAACACCAAAATCTCACTTCTTACTCAAGTTATCATCCGGAAACCATTTACATTTAACTCCCACGGTGACCTTGACCTTGGCCTTTTGACCCCAAAACCAATCCCAACTTGCCTACTCCCAAGGGCAACCCCCTACCAAAGTTACACCTAAATCTCATTTCTAACTCAAGTTATCATCCGGAAACCATTTACATTTAACTCACCACGGTGACCTTGACCTTTGACCTTTGACCCAAAACCAATCCCAACTTGCCTACTCCCAAAGGCAACCCCCTACCAAAGTTAGACACCAAAATCTCTTTCTAACTCAAGTTATCATCCGGAAACCATTTACATTAACTCACCACGGTGACCTTGACCTTTGACTTTTGACCTCAAAACCCTCCAACTTGCCTACTCCCAAGGGCAACCCCCTACCGAAGTTACAACCCCAAACAACAATTTCTAAACTCAATTATCATCCGGAAACTAAGCTGCCCGGACGGACGGACGGACGGACGGACGGCCCTACATCCGGACGGACGGACGCCGCTAGGCGATGACATTACCCCTCGAGCCTCTCGCTGAGGGGTAAAACTGAAATCTCGCGCGCAAGAATTACTTCATAAAAAAAAAAATGAAATCGCCCAGCTCCAAATCTATATTACACGAAAGAACGTATTTTCGTCTTGTCCAAAATCTCGGGAGAGATTTCCATATTTTTTTCCTTCCTGGGTCAGGGCACACCTACAAAATACCTTCCAAAATCACCCTGATATGTTTAGCCATCTTTCAGGTGTCATTAATCCGTCAAAAAGCAAGTTATATTGCAAAATTTATATCATTCGGACTCGGAAAGATTCGCACAAGAAACTCACCAAGCACCCACGCATCTTGCTGTCAGCTGTATTGGTTTTTAGAACGTGTAGTTGGTACGAAAGCAACGAACTCTCGAAAAATCACGCGCATCTCGCGGCCGATCGTGGTGTGGGGCGCTGCAAAATAAATCGCGTATATGACCTCAGTATCGCTGGCGCTGCTGCGGCTGACTGTTCACTTCAATTCCTCAAAAGTTCACACCAGGTGCCTAGAGGCCAGTTCTGAATTCCCTGAAGAGTTCAACTCTTACATTCAGTATCCAGTGAGAAAAGAAACATTTAGATTTTTTTTAAAATACCCCCAAACTTCAACGTTTTCATAGCCGGCATCATCGAAAAGTCAGTTTTTGACCCAAAATCCAACTTCACCAAATTGCTCAAAAGTTCACACCAGGTGCCTAGAGGCCAGTACTGAATTCCCTGAAGAGTTCAACTCATTACATTCAGTATCCAGTGAGAAAAGAAACATTTAGATTTTTTTAAAATGCCCCAAAACTTCAACGTTTTCCATAGCCGGCATCATCGAAAAAGTCAGTTTTGACCAAAAATCCAACTTCACCAAAATTCCTCAAAAGTTTCACACCAGGTGCCTAGAGGCCAGTACTGAATTCCCTGAAGAGTTCAACTCATTACATTCAGTATTCAGAGAGAATAGAAACATTTAGATTTAAAAAAAATACCCCAAAACTTCAACGTTTTCCATAACCGGCATCATCGAAAAAGTCAGTTTTTCACCCAAAAATCCAACTTCACCAAAATTGCTCAAAGTGCACACCAGGTGCCTAGAGGCCAGTACTGAATTCCCTGAAGAGTTCAACTCATTACATTCAGTATTCAGTGAGAAAAGAAACATTTAGATTTTTAAAAAATACCCCCAAACTTCAACGTTTTCCATAGCCGGCATCATCGAAAAAGTCAGTTTTTCACCCAAAAATCCAACTTCACCAAAATTGCTCAAAGGTTCACACCAGGTGCCTAGAGGCCAGTTCTGAATTCCCTGAAGAGTTCAACTCATTACATTCAGTATTCAGAGAGAATAGAAACATTTAGATTTGTGAAAAAATCCCCCAAAACTTCAAAGTTTTCCATAGCCGGCATCATCGAAAAGTCAGTTTTTCACCCAAAAATCCAACTTCACCAAAATTGCACAAAAGTTCACACCAGGTGCCTAGAGGCCAGTACTGAATTCCCTGAAGAGTTCAACTCTTTTTCATTCAGTATTCAGTGAGAAAGAAACATTTAGATTTTTGCAAAATACCCCAAAACTTCAACGTTTTCCATAGCCGGCATCATCGAAAAAGTCAGTTTTTTTCACCCAAAAATCCACCTTCACCAAAATTCCTCAAAGGTTCACACCAGGTGCCTAGAGGCCAGTACTGAATTCCCTGAAGAGTTCAACTCATTACATTCAGTATTCAGTGAGAAAAGAAACATTTAGATTTTTAAAAAATACCCCCAAAACTTCAACGTTTTCCGTAGCCGGCATCATCGAAAAAGTCAGTTTTGACCCAAAAATCCAACTTCACCAAATTCATCAAAGTCTCAAAAGTTCACACAGGTGCCTAGAGGCAAGTACTGAATTCCCTGAAGAGTTCAACTCATTACATTCAGTATTCAGTGAGAATAGAAAACATTTAGATTTTTAAAAAAATACCCCCAAAACTTCAACGTTTTCCATAGCCGGCATCATCCAAAAAGTCAGTTTTTTCACCCAAAAATCCAACTTCACCAAAATGCTCAAAGGTTCACACCAGGTGCCTAGAGGCCAGAATTGAATTCCTGAAGAGTCAACTCATTACATTCAGTATCCAGTGGGAAAGAAAATTTTTTAATTTTTACAAAATGCCCCCAAAACTTCAACGTTTTCCATAGTCGGCATCATCGAAAAAGTCAGTTTTGACCCAAAAATCCAACTTCACCAAAATTCATCAAAAGTCAACAAAATTCACACCACGTGCCTAGAGGCCAGTACTGAATTCCCTGAAGAGTTCAACTCATTACATTCAGTATTCAGTGAGAATAGAAACATTTAGATTTTTAAAAAAATACCCCCAAAACTTCAACGTTTTCCATAGCCGGCATCATCGAAAAAGTCAGTTTTTGACCCAAAAATCCAACTTCACCAAAATTCCTCAAAAGTTCACACCAGGTGCCTAGAGGCCAGGACTGAATTCCCTGAAGAGTTCAACACATTACATTCAGTATTCAGAGAGAATAGAAACATTTAGATTTGTGAAAAATACCCCCAAAACTTCAACGTTTTCCATAGCCGGCATCATCGAAAAAGTCAGTTTTTCACCCAAAAATCCAACTTCAAAAAAATTGCTCAAAGTTCACACCAGGTGCCTAGAGGCCAGTACTGAATTCCCTGAAGAGTTCAACTCATTACATTCAGTATCCAGTGAGAAAAGAAACATTTAGATTTTTTTAAAAATGCCCCCAAAACTTCAACGTTTTCCATAGCCGGCATCATCAAAAAAGTCAGCTTTGACCCAAAAATCCAACTTCACCAAAATTGCTCAAAAGTTCACACCAGGTGCCTAGAGGCCAGTACTGAATTCCCTGAAGAGTTCAACTCATTACATTCAGTATCCAGTGAGAAAAGAAACATTTAGATTTTTAAAAATACCCCAAAACTTCAACGTTTTCCATAGCCGGCATTATCGAAAAAGTCAGTTTTGACCCAAAAATCCAACTTCACCAAAATTGCTCAAAAGTTCGCACCAGGTGCCTAGAGGCAAGTACTGAATTCCCTGAAGAGTTCAACTCATTACATTCAGTATTCAGAGAGAATAGAAACATTTAGATTTTAAAAAAAATACCCCAAAACTTCAACGTTTTCCATAGCCGGCATCATCGAAAAAGTCAGTTTTTGACCAAAAATCCAACTTCACCAAAATTCCTCAAAGGTTCACACCAGGTGCCTAGAGGCCAGTACTGAATTCCCTGAAGAGTTCAACTCATTACATTCAGTATCCAGTGAGAAAAGAAACATATAGATTTTTTAAAAATACCCCCCAAAACTTCAACGTTTTCCATAGCCTGCATCATCGAAAAAGTCAGTTTTGACCAAAAATCCAACTTCACCAAATTCCTCAAAAGTTCACACCAGGTGCCTAGAGGCCAGTTCTGAATTCCCTGAAGAGTTCAACTCATTACATTCAGTATCCAGAGAGAATAGAAACATTTAGATTTGTGAAAAATACCCCCAAAACTTCAACGTTTTCCATAGCCGGCATCATCGAAAGTCAGTTTTTGACCAAAATCCAACTTCACCAAAATTCCTCAAAAGTTCACTCCAGGTGCCTAGAGGCCAGTACTGAATTCCCTGAAGAGTTCAACTCATTACATTCAGTATCAGAGAGAATAGAAACATTTAGATTTGTGAAAAAATACCCCCAAAACTTCAACGTTTTCCATAGCCGGCATCATTAAAAGTCAGTTTTTGACCCAAAAATCCAACTTCAAAAAAATTGCTCAAAAGTTCACACACAGGTGCCTAGAGGCCAGTACTGAATTCCCTGAAGAGTTCAACTCATTACATTCAGTATCCAGTGAGAAAAGAAACATTTTGATTTTTTTAAAATACCCCCAAAACTTCAACGTTTTCCATAGCCGGCATCATCGAAAAAGTCAGTTTTGACCCAAAATCCAACTTCACCAAAATTGCTCAAAAGTTCACACCAGGTGCCTAGAGGCCAGTACTGAATTCCCTGAAGAGTTCAACTCATTACATTCAGTATCCAGTGAGAAAAGAAACCTTAATATTTTTGAAAAATACCCCCAAAACTTCAACGTTTCCATAGCCGGCATCATCGAAAAAGTAAGTTTTTGACCCAAAAATCCAACTTCACCAAAATTGCTCAAAAGTTCACACCAGGTGCCTTGAGGCAAGTACTGAATTCCCTGAAGAGTTCAACTCATTACATTCAGTATTCAGAGAGAATAGAAACATTTAGATTAAAAAAAATACCCCAAAACTTCAACGTTTTCCATAGCCGGCATCATCGAAAAAGTCAGTTTTTCACCCAAAAATCCAACTTCACCAAAATTGCTCAAAGGTTCACACCAGGTGCGTAGAGGCCAGAATTGAATTCCATGAAGAGTTCAACTCATTACATTGAGTATCCAGTGCGAAAAGAAAATTTTTTAATTTTAACAAAATGACCCCAAAACTTCAACGTTTTCATAGCCGGCATCATCGATCAAGTCAGTTTTTTGACCCAAAAATCCAACTTCACCAAAATTCCTCAAAGTTTCACACCAGGTGCCTAGAGGCCAGTACTGAATTCCCTGAAGAGTTCAACTCATTACATTCAGTATCCAGTGAGAAAAGAAACATTTAGATTTTTTAAAAAATACCCCCAAAACTTCAACGTTTTCCATAGCCGGCATCATCGAAAAAGTCAGTTTTGACCCAAAAATCCAAACTTCACCAAAATTCATCAAAAGTCATCAAAAGTTCACACCAGGTGCCTAGAGGCCAGTACTGAATTCCCTGAAGAGTTCAACTCATTACATTCAGTATTCAGTGAGAATAGAAACATTTAGATTTTTTAAAAAAATACCCCCAAAACTCAACGTTTTCCATAGCCGGCATCATCGAAAAAGTCAGTTTTTCACCCAAAAATCCAACTTCACCAAAATTGCTCAAAGGTTCACACCGGGTGCCTAGAGACCAGAATTGAATTTCCTGAAGAGTTCAACTCATTACATTCAGTATCCAGTGGGAAAAAAAATTTTTAATTTTTTACAAAATGCCCCAAAACTTCAACGTTTTCCATAGCCGGCATCATCGAAAAAAGTCAGTTTTTGAAACAAAATCCCACTTCACCAAAATTGCACAAAAGTTCACACCAGGTGCCTAGAGGCCAGTACTGAATTCCCTGAAGAGTTAAACTCATTACATTTAGTATTCAGTGAGAATAGAAACTTTAGATTTTTTGCAAAATACCCCCAAAACTTCAACGTTTTCCATAGCCGGCATCATCGAAAAAAGGCAGTTTTTGACCCAAAAATCCAACTTCACCAAAATTCCTCAAAGTTCACACCAGGTGCCTAGAGGCCAGTACTGAATTCCTGAAGAGTTCAACTCATTACATTCAGTATTCAGAGAGAATAGAAACATTTAGATTTTTGAAAAATACCCCAAAACTTCAACGTTTTCCATAGCCGGCATCATCGAAAAAGTCAGTTTTTGACCCAAAAATCCACTTCACCAAAATTGCTCAAAAGTTCACACCAGGTGCCTTGAGGCAAGTACTGAATTCCTGAAGAGTTCAACTCATTACATTCAGTATTCAGAGAGAAAGAAACATTTAGATTTAAAAAAATACCCCAAAACTTCAACGTTTTCCATAGCCGGCATCATCGAAAAAGTCAGTTCTTCACCCAAAAATCCAACTTCACCAAAATTGCTCAAAGGTGCACACCAGGTGCCTAGAGGCCAGTACTGAATTCCCTGAAGAGTTCAACTCATTACATTCAGTATTCAGTGAGAAAGAAAACATTTAGATTTTAAAAAAAAATACCCCCAAAACTTCAACGTTTTCCATAGCCGGCATCATCGAAAAAGTCAGTTTTTCACCCAAAAATCCAACTTCACCAAAATTGCTCAAAGGTTCACACCAGGTGCGTAGAGGCCAGAATTGAATTCCTGAAGAGTTCAACTCATTACATTCAGTATCCAGTGCGAAAAGAAAATTTTTTAATTTTTACAAAATGACCCCAAAACTTCAACGTTTTCCATAGCCGGCATCATCGAAAAAGTCAGTTTTTGACCCAAAAATCCAACTTCACCAAAATTCCTCAAGGTTCACACCAGGTGCCTAGAGGCCAGTACTGAATTCCCTGAAGAGTTCAACTCATTACATTCAGTATCCAGTGAGAAAAGAAACATTTAGATTTTTAAAAAATACCCCCAAAACTTCAACGTTTTCCATAGCCGGCATCATCGAAAAAGTCAGTTTTTGACCCAAAAATCCAACTTCACCAAAATTGCTCAAAGGTTCACACCGGTGCCTAGAGGCCAGAATTGAATTCCCTGAAGAGTTCAACTCATTACATTCAGTATCCAGTGAGAAAAGAAAAATTTTAATTTTTACAAAATGCCCCCAAAACTTCAACGTTTTCCATAGCCGGCATCATCGAAAAAGTCAGTTTTTGACCCAAAAAATCCAACTTCACCAAAATTGCTCAAAAGTTCACACCAGGTGCCTAGAGGCCAGTACTGAATTCCCTGAAGAGTTAACTCATTACATTCAGTATTCAGTGAGAAATAGAAACATTTAGGTTATTTTTGCAAAATACCCCCAAAACTTCAACGTTTTCCATAGCCGGCATCATCGAAAAAGTCAGTTTTTTGACCCAAAATCCAACTTCACCAAAATTCCTCAAAAGTTCACACCAGGTGACTAGAGGCCAGTATGAATTCCCTGAAGAGTTCAACTCATTACATTCAGTATCCAGAGAGAATAGAAACATTTAGATTTGTGAAAAAAATACCCCCAAAACTTCAACGTTTTCCATAGCCGGCATCATCGAAAAGTCAGTTTTTGACCCAAAAATCCAACTTCACCAAAATTGCTCAAAAGTTCACACCAGGTGCCTTGAGGCCAGACTGAATTCCCTGAAGAGTTCAACTCATTACATTCAGTATTCAGTGAGAAAAGAAACATTAGATTTTTAAAAAATACCCCCAAAACTTCAACGTTTTCCATAGCCGGCATCATCGAAAAAGTCATTTTTCACCCAAAAATCCAACTTCACCAAATTGCTCAAAGGTGCACACCAGGTGCCTAGAGGCCAGTACTGAATTCCCTGAAGAGTTCAACTCATTACATTCAGTATTCAGTGAGAAGAAACATTAGATTTAAAAAAAAATACCCCCAAACTTCAACGTTTTCCATAGCCGGCATCATCGAAAAAGTCAGTTTTCACCCAAAAATCCAACTTCACCAAAATTGCTCAAAGTTTCACACCAGGTGCCTAGAGGCCAGAATTGAATTCCCTGAAGAGTTCAACTCATTACATTCAGTATCCAGTGAGAAAAGAAAATTTTTTAATTTTTACAAAATGACCCCAAAACTTCAACGTTTTCCATAGCCGGCATCATCGAAAAAGTCAGTTTTTGACCCAAAATCCAACTTCACCAAAATTCCTCAAAGGTTCACACCAGGTGCCTAGAGGCCAGTACTGAATTCCCTGAAGAGTTCAACTCATTACATTCAGTATCCAGTGAGAAAAGAAACATTTAGATTTTTTAAAAAATACCCCCAAAACTTCAACGTTTTCCATAGCCGGCATCATCGAAAAAGTCAGTTTTGACCCAAAAATCCAACTTCACCAAAATTCACAAAAGTCATCAAAAGTTCACACCAGGTGCCTAGAGGCCAGTACTGAATTCCCTGAAGAGTTCAACTCATTACATTCAGTATCCAGTGAGAAAAGAAAAATTTTTAATTTTTTACAAAATGCCCCCAAAACTTCAACGTTTTCCATAGCCGGCATCATCGAAAAAGTCAGTTTTTGACCCAAAAATCCAACTTCACCAAAATTCCTCAAAAGTTCACACCAGGTGACCTAGAGGCCAGTACTGAATTCCTGAAGAGTTCAACTCATTACATTCAGTATTCAGTGAGAAAAGAAACATTTAGATTTGTGAAAAAATACCCCCAAAACTTCAACGTTTTCCATAGCCGGCATCATCGAAAAAGTCAGTTTTTGACCCAAAAATCCAACTTCACCAAAATTGCTCAAAAGTTCACACCAGGTGCCTAGAGGCCAGTACTGAATTCCTGAAGAGTTCAACTCATTACATTCAGTATTCAGTGAGAATAGAAACATTTAGATTTTAAAAAAAAATACCCCCAAAACTTCAACGTTTTCCATAGCCGGCATCATCGAAAAAGTCAGTTCTTCACCCAAAAATCCAACTTCACCAAAATTGCTCAAAGGTTCACACCAGGTGCCTAGAGGCCAGTACTGAATTCCCTGAAGAGTTCAACTCATTACATTCAGTATTCAGTGAGAAAAGAAACATTTAGATTTTAAAAAAATACCCCCAAAACTTCAACGTTTTCCATAGCCGGCATCATCGAAAAAGTCAGTTTTTCACCCAAAATCCAACTTCACCAAAATCTCAAAGGTTCACACCAGGTGCCTAGAGGCCAGAATTGAATTCCTGAAGAGTTCAACTCATTACATTGAGTATCCAGTGGGAAAAGAAACAATTTTTAATTTTACAAAATGCCCCCAAAACTTCAACGTTTTCCATAGCCGGCATCATCGAAAAAGTCAGTTTTTGACCCAAAAATCCAACTTCACCAAAATTGCTCAAAAGTTCACACCAGGTGCCTAGAGGCCAGTACTGAATTCCCTGAAGAGTTCAACTCATTACATTCAGTATTCAGTGAGAATAGAAACATTTAGATTTTGCAAAAATACCCCCAAAACTTCAACGTTTTCCATAGCCGCATCATCAAAAAAGTCAGTTTTTGACCCAAAAATCCAACTTCACCAAAATTTCCTCAAAGGTTCACACCAGGTGCCTAGAGGCCAGTACTGAATTCCCTGAAGAGTTCAACTCATTACATTCAGTATTCAGAGAAAATAGAAACATTTAGATTTGTGAAAAAATACCCCCAAAACTTCAAGGTTTTCCATAGCCGGCATCATCGAAAAAGTCAGTTTTTGACCCAAAAATCCAACTTCACCAAAATTGCTCAAAAGTTCACACCAGGTGCCTAGAGGCCAGTACTGAATTCCCTGAAGAGTTCAACTCATTACATTCAATATCCAGTGAGAAAAGAAACATTTAGATTTGTAAAAATACCCCCAAAACTTCAACGTTTTCCATAGCCGGCATCATCGAAAAAGTCAGTTTTTGACCCAAAAATCCAACTTCAAAAAATTGCTCAAAAGTTCACACCAGGTGCCTAGAGGCCAGTACTGAATTCCCTGAAGAGTTCAACTCATTACATTCAGTATCAGTGAGAATAGAAACATTTAGATTTTTTGAAAAATACCCCCAAAACTTCAACGTTTTCCATAGCCGGCATCATCGAAAAAGTCAGTGTTTGACCAAAAAATCCAACTTCACCAAAATTGCTCAAAAGTTCACACCAGGTGCCTAGAGGCCAGTACTGAATTCCCTGAAGAGTTCAACTCATTACATTCAGTATCCAGTGAGAAAGAAACATTTAGATTTTTGAAAAAATACCCCAAAACTTCAACGTTTTCCATAGCCGGCATCATCGAAAAAGTCAGTTTTGACCAAAAATCCAACTTCACCAAAATTCTCAAAAGTTCACACCAGGTGCCTAGAGGCCAGTACTGAATTCCCTGAAGAGTTCAACTCATTACATTCAGTATTCAGAGAGAAAAGAAACATTTAGATTTTTGAAAAAATACCCCAAAACTTCAACGTTTTCCATAGCCGGCATCATCGAAAAAGTCAGTTTTGACCCAAAAATCCAACTTCACCAAAATTGCTCAAAAGTTCACACCAGGTGCCTAGAGGCCAGTACTGAATTCCCTGAAGAGTTCAACTCATTACATTCAGTATTCAGTGAGAAAAGAAACATTTAGATTTTTGAAAAATACCCCAAAACTTCAACGTTTTCCATAGCCGGCATCATCGAAAAAATCAGTTTTTGACCCAAAAATCCAACTTCACCAAAATTCCTCAAAAGTTCACACCAGGTGCCTAGAGGCCAGTACTGAATTCCCTGAAGAGTTCAACTCATTACATTCAGTATCCAGTGAGAAAAGAAACATTTAGATTTTTTTAAAAATACCCCCAAAACTTCAACGTTTTCCATAGCCGGCATCATCGAAAAAGTCAGTTTTGACCCAAAAATCCAACTTCACCAAAATTCCTCAAAAGTTCACACCAGGTGCCTAGAGGCCAGTACTGAATTCCTGAAGAGTTCAACTCATTACATTCAGTATCCAGTGAGAAAAGAAACATTTAGATTTTTTAAAAAAATACCCCCAAAACTTCAACGTTTTCCATAGCCGGCATCATCGAAAAAGTCAGTTTTGACCCAAAATCCAACTTCACAAAATTCCTCAAAAGTTCACACCAGGTGCCTAGAGGCCAGTACTGAATTCCCTGAAGAGTTCAACTCATTACATTCAGTATCCAGTGAGAAAAGAAACATTTAGATTTTTGAAAAATCCCCCAAAACTTCAACGTTTTCCATAGCCGGCATCATCGAAAAAGTCAGTTTTGACCCAAAAATCCAACTTCACCAAAATTGCTCAAAAGTTCACACCAGGTGCCTAGAGGCCAGTACTGAATTCCCTGAAGAGTTCAACTCATTACATTCAGTATTCAGAGAGAATAGAAACATTTAGATTTTTAAAAAAATTCCCCAAAACTTCAACGTTTTCCATAGCCGGCATCATCGAAAAAAGTCAGTTTTGACCCAAAAATCCAACTTCACCAAAATTGCTCAAAAGTTCACACCAGGTGCCTAGAGGCCAGTACTGAATTCCCTGAAGAGTTCAACTCATTACATTCAGTATCCAGTGAGAAAGAAACATTTAGATTTTTAAAAATACCCCCAAAACTTCAACGTTTTCCATAGCCGGCATCATCGAAAAAGTCAGTTTTTCACCCAAAAAATCCAACTTCACCAAAATTGCTCAAAAGTTCACACCAGGTGCCTAGAGGCCAGTACTGAATTCCCTGAAGAGTTCAACTCATTACATTCAGTATTCAGTGAGAAAAGAAACATTTAGATTTTTTAAAAATACCCCCAAAACTTCAACGTTTTCCATAGCCGGCATCATCGAAAAAGTCAGTTTTTCACCAAAAATCCAACTTCACCAAAATTGCTCAAAAGTTCACACCAGGTGCCTAGAGGCCAGTACTGAATTCCCTGAAGAGTTCAACTCATTACATTCAGTATTCAGTGAGAATAGAAACATTTAGATTTTTGAAAAAATACCCCCAAAACTTCAACGTTTTCCATAGCCGGCTCATCGAAAAAGTCAGTTTTTGACCCAAAAATCCAACTTCACCAAAATTGCTCAAAAGTTCACACCAGGTGCCTAGAGGCCAGTACTGAATTCCCTGAAGAGTTCAACTCATTACATTCAGTATTCCAGTGAGAAAGAAACATTTAGATTTTTTAAAAAACCCCCCAAAACTTCAACGTTTTCCATAGCCGGCATCATCGAAAAAGTCAGTTTTGACCCAAAAATCCAACTTCACCAAAACTCAAATACCTTACTGAATACAGTACTGAATTCCTGAAGAGTTCAACTCATTACATTCAGTATTCAGAGAAAAGAAACATTTAGATTTAAAAAAAAATACCCACAAAACTTCAACGTTTTCCATAGCCGGCATCATCGAAAAAGTCAGTTTTTGACCCAAAAATCCAACTTCACCAAATCCCTCATTACTTCAGTATTCAGAGAGAATAGAAACATTTAGATTTTAAAAAAATACCCCCAAAACTTCAACGTTTTCCATAGCCGGCATCATCGAAAAAGTCAGTTTTTCACCCAAAAATCCAACTTCACCAAAATTGCTCAAAGGTGCACACCAGGTGCCTAGAGGCCAGTACTGAATTCCCTGAAGAGTTCAACTCATTACATTCAGTATTCAGTGAGAAAAGAAACATTTAGATTTTAAAAAATACCCCAAAACTTCAACGTTTTCCATAGCCGGCATCATCGAAAAAATCAGTTTTTGACCCAAAAATCCAACTTCACCAAAATTCTCAAAAGTTCACACCAGGTGCCTAGAGGCCAGTACTGAATTCCCTGAAGAGTTCAACTCATTACATTCAGTATCCAGTGAGAAAAGAAACATTTAGATTTTTTTAAAATACCCCCAAAACTTCAACGTTTTCCATAGCCGGCATCATCGAAAAAGTCAGTTTTGACCCAAAAATCCAACTTCACCAAAATTCTCAAAAGTTCACACCAGGTGCCTAGAGGCCAGTATGAATTCCCTGAAGAGTTCAACTCATTACATTCAGTATCCAGTGAGAAAGAAACATTTAGATTTTTTAAAAAATACCCCCAAAACTTCAACGTTTTCCATAGCCGGCATCATCGAAAAAGTCAGTTTTTGACCCAAAAATCCAACTTCACCAAAATTGCTCAAAAGTTCACACCAGGTGCCTAGAGGCCAGTACTGAATTCCCTGAAGAGTTCAACTCATTACATTCAGTATTCAGTGAGAAAAGAAACATTTAGATTTTGAAAAAAATACCCCCAAAACTTCAACGTTTTCCATAGCCGGCATCATCGAAAAAGTCAGTTTTTGACCCAAAAATCCAACTTCACCAAAATTCCAAAAGTTCACACCAGGTGCCTAGAGGCCAGTACTGAATTCCCTGAAGAGTTCAACTCATTACATTCAGTATTCAGAGAGAATAGAACATTTAGATTTTTAAAAAAATTCCCCCAAAACTTCAACGTTTTCCATAGCCGGCATCATCGAAAAAGTCAGTTTTAACCCAAAAATCCAACTTCACCAAAATTGCTCAAAAGTTCACACCAGGTGCCTAGAGGCCAGTACTGAATTCCCTGAAGAGTTCAACTCATTACATTCAGTATTCAGTGAGAAAGAAACATTTATTTTTAAAAAAATACCCCCAAAACTTCAACGTTTTCCATAGCCGGCATCATCGAAAAAGTCAGTTTTTCACCCAAAAATCCAACTTCACCAAAATTGCTCAAAAGTTCACACCAGGTGCCTAGAGGCCAGTACTGAATTCCCTGAAGAGTTCAACTCATTACATTCAGTATTCAGTGAGAAAAGAAACATTTAGATTTTTTAAAAAAATACCCCCAAAACTTCAACGTTTTCCATAGCCGGCATCATCGAAAAAGTCAGTTTTTGACCCAAAAATCCAACTTCACCAAAATTGCTCAAAAGTTTACACCAGGTGCCTAGAGGCCAGTACTGAATTCCCTGAAGAGTTCAACTCATTACATTCAGTATCCAGTGAGAAAAGAAACATTTAGATTTTTGAAAAATACCCCCAAAACTTCAACGTTTTCCATAGCCGGCATCATCGAAAAAGTCAGTTTTTGACCCAAAAATCCAACTTCACCAAATTGCTCAAAAGTTCACACCAGGTGCCTAGAGGCCAGTACTGAATTCCCTGAAGAGTTCAACTCATTACATTCAGTATCCAGTGAGAAAAGAAACATTTAGATTTTTAAAAATACCCCCAAAACTTCAACGTTTTCCATAGCCGGCATCATCGAAAAAGTCAGTTTTTGACCAAAAATCCAACTTCACCAAAATTCCTCAAAAGTTCACACCAGGTGCCTAGAGGCCAGTACTGAATTCCCTGAAGAGTTCAACTCATTACATTCAGTATTCAGAGAGAAAAGAAACATTTAGATTTTTAAAAAATACCCCAAAACTTCAACGTTTTCCATAGCCGGCATCATCGAAAAAGTCAGTTTTTGACCCAAAAATCCAACTTCACCAAAATTGCTCAAAAGTTCACACCAGGTGCCTAGAGGCCAGTACTGAATTCCCTGAAGAGTTCAACTCATTACATTCAGTATTCAGAGAGAATAGAAACATTTAGATTTTTAAAAAAATACCCCCAAACTTCAACGTTTTCCATAGCCGGCATCATCGAAAAAGTCAGTTTTTGACCCAAAAATCCAACTTCACCAAAATTGCTCAAAAGTTCACACCAGGTGCCTAGAGGCCAGTACTGAATTCCCTGAAGAGTTCAACTCATTACATTCAGTATTCAGTGAGAAAAGAAACATTTAGATTTTTAAAAAATACCCCCAAAACTTCAACGTTTTCCATAGCCGGCATCATCGAAAAAGTCAGTTTTTGACCCAAAAATCCAACTTCACCAAAATTGCTCAAAGTTCACACCAGGTGCCTAGAGGCCAGTACTGAATTCCCTGAAGAGTTCAACTCATTACATTCAGTATCCAGTGAGAAAAGAAACATTTAGATTTTTTTTAAAATACCCCCAAAACTTCAACGTTTTCCATAGCGGCATCATCAAAAAAGTCAGTTTTGACCCAAAAATCCAACTTCACCAAAATTCCTCAAAAGTTCACACCAGGTGCCTAGAGGCCAGTACTGAATTCCCTGAAGAGTTCAACTCATTACATTCAGTATCCAGTGAGAAAAGAAACATTTAGATTTTTTAAAAAATACCCCCAAAACTTCAACGTTTTCCATAGCCGGCATCATCGAAAAAGTCAGTTTTGACCCAAAAATCCAACTTCACCAAAATTCCTCAAAAGTTCACACCAGGTGCCTAGAGGCCAGTACTGAATTCCCTGAAGAGTTCAACTCATTACATTCAGTATCCAGTGAGAAAAGAAACATTTAGATTTTTTTTAAAATACCCCAAAACTTCAACGTTTTCCATAGCCGGCATCATCGAAAAAGTCAGTTTTGACCCAAAAATCCAACTTCACCAAAATTCCTCAAAAGTTCACACCAGGTGCCTAGAGGCCAGTACTGAATTCCCTGAAGAGTTCAACTCATTACATTCAGTATCCAGAGAAAAGAAACATTTAGATTTTTTAAAAAATACCCCAAAACTTCAACGTTTTCCATAGCCGGCATCATCGAAAAAGTCAGTTTTGACCCAAAAATCCAACTTCACCAAAATTCCTCAAAGTTCACACCAGGTGCCTAGAGGCCAGTACTGAATTCCCTGAAGAGTTCAACTCATTACATTCAGTATTCAGTGAGAAAAGAAACATTTAGATTTGTGAAAAAATACCCCCAAAACTTCAACGTTTTCCATAGCCGGCATCATCGAAAAAGTCAGTTTTGACCCAAAAATCCAACTTCACCAAAATTGCTCAAAAGTTCACACCAGGTGCCTAGAGGCCAGTACTGAATTCCCTGAAGAGTTCAACTCATTACATTCAGTATCCAGTGAGAAAAGAAACATTTAGATTTTTAAAAAAATACCCCCAAAACTTCAACGTTTTCCATAGCCGGCATCATCGAAAAAGTCAGTTTTTGACCAAAAATCCAACTTCACCAAAATTGCTCAAAGGTTCACACCAGGTGCCTAGAGGCCAGTACTGAATTCCCTGAAGAGTTCAACTCATTACATTCAGTATTCAGTGAGAAAGAAACATTTAGATTTTTGAAAAAATACCCCCAAAACTTCAACGTTTTCCATAGCCGGCATCATCGAAAAAGTCAGTTTTTGACCCAAAAATCCAACTTCACCAAAATTGCTCAAAAGTTCACACCAGGTGCCTAGAGGCCAGTACTGAATTCCCTGAAGAGTTCAACTCATTACATTCAGTATCCAGTGAGAAAAGAAACATTTAGATTTTTAAAAAATACCCCCAAAACTTCAACGTTTTCCATAGCCGGCATCATCGAAAAAGTCAGTTTTGACCAAAAATCCAACTTCACCAAATTCCTCAAAAGTTCACACCAGGTGCCTAGAGGCCAGTACTGAATTCCTGAAGAGTTCAACTCATTACATTCAGTATCAGAGAGAAAAGAAACATTTAGATTTTTGAAAAAAATACCCCCAAAACTTCAACGTTTTCCATAGCCGGCATCATCGAAAAAGTCAGTTTTGACCCAAAAATCCAACTTCACCAAAATTGCTCAAAAGTTCACACCAGGTGCCTAGAGGCCAGTACTGAATTCCCTGAAGAGTTCAACTCATTACATTCAGTATCCAGTGAGAAAAGAAACATTTAGATTTTAAAAATTCCCCCAAAACTTCAACGTTTTCCATAGCCGGCATCATCGAAAAAGTCAGTTTTTCACCCAAAAATCCAACTTCACCAAAATTGCTAAAAGTTCACACCAGGTGCCTAGAGGCCAGTACTGAATTCCCTGAAGAGTTCAACTCATTACATTCAGTATCCAGTGAGAAAAGAAACATTTAGATTTTTAAAAAAATACCCCCAAAACTTCAACGTTTTCCATAGCCGGCATCATCGAAAAAGTCAGTTTTTCACCCAAAAATCCAACTTCACCAAAATTGCTCAAAGGTTCACACCAGGTGCCTAGAGGCCAGTACTGAATTCCCTGAAGAGTTCAACTCATTACATTCAGTATCCAGTGAGAAAGAGAACATTTAGATTTTTGAAAAAATACCCCAAAAACTTCAACGTTTTCCATAGCCGGCATCATCGAAAAAGTCAGTTTTTGACCAAAAAATCCAACTTCACCAAAATTGCTCAAAAGTTCACACCAGGTGCCTAGAGGCCAGTACTGAATTCCCTGAAGAGTTCAACTCATTACATTCAGTATCCAGTGAGAAAAGAAACATTTAGATTTTTAAAAATACCCCCAAAACTTCAACGTTTTCCATAGCCGGCATCATCGAAAAAGTCAGTTTTTGACCAAAAATCCAACTTCACCAAAATTCCTCAAAAGTTCACACCAGGTGCCTAGAGGCCAGTACTGAATTCCCTGAAGAGTTCAACTCATTACATTCAGTATTCAGTGAGAAAAGAAACATTTAGATTTTTTAAAAAATACCCCAAAACTTCAACGTTTTCCATAGCCGGCATCATCGAAAAAGTCAGTTTTGACCCAAAAATCCAACTTCACCAAAATTGCTCAAAAGTTCACACCAGGTGCCTAGAGGCCAGTACTGAATTCCCTGAAGAGTTCAACTCATTACATTCAGTATCCAGTGAGAAAAGAAACATTTAGATTTTTTAAAAAATACCCCCAAAACTTCAACGTTTTCCATAGCCGGCATCATCGAAAAAGTCAGTTTTGACCCAAAAATCCAACTTCACCAAAATTGCTCAAAAGTTCACACCAGGTGCCTAGAGGCCAGTACTGAATTCCCTGAAGAGTTCAACTCATTACATTCAGTATTCCAGTGAGAATAGAAACATTAGATTTAAAAAAATACCCCCAAAACTTCAACGTTTTCCATAGCCGGCATCATCGAAAAAGTCAGTTTTGACCCAAAAATCCAACTTCACCAAAATTGCTCAAAAGTTCACACCAGGTGCCTAGAGGCCAGTACTGAATTCCCTGAAGAGTTCAACTCATTACATTCAGTATTCAGTGAGAAAAGAAACATTTAGATTTTTAAAAAAATACCCCAAAACTTCAACGTTTTCCATAGCCGGCATCATCGAAAAAGTCAGTTTTTGACCCAAAAATCCAACTTCACCAAAATTGCTCAAAAGTTCACACCAGGTGCCTAGAGGCCAGTACTGAATTCCCTGAAGAGTTCAACTCATTACATTCAGTATTCAGTGAGAAAGAAACATTTAGATTTTAAAAAATACCCCCAAAACTTCAACGTTTTCCATAGCCGGCATCATCGAAAAAGTCAGTTTTTGACCAAAAAATCCAACTTCACCAAAATTGCTCAAAAGTTCACACCAGGTGCCTAGAGGCCAGTACTGAATTCCCTGAAGAGTTCAACTCATTACATTCAGTATCCAGTGAGAAAAGAAACATTTAGATTTTTTTAAAAATACCCCCAAACTTCAACGTTTTCCATAGCCGGCATCATCGAAAAAGTCAGTTTTGACCAAAAATCCAACTTCACCAAAATTGCTCAAAAGTTCACACCAGGTGCCTAGAGGCCAGTACTGAATTCCCTGAAGAGTTCAACTCATTACATTCAGTATTCAGTGAGAAAAGAAACATTTAGATTTTTGAAAAAAATACCCCCAAAACTTCAACGTTTTCCATAGCCGGCATCATCGAAAAAGTCAGTTTTGACCCAAAAATCCAACTTCACCAAAATTGCTCAAAAGTTCACACCAGGTGCCTAGAGGCCAGTACTGAATTCCCTGAAGAGTTCAACTCATTACATTCAGTATCCAGTGAGAAAAGAAACATTTAGATTTTTTGAAAAAATACCCCCAAAACTTCAACGTTTTCCATAGCCGGCATCATCGAAAAAGTCAGTTTTGACCCAAAAATCCAACTTCACACAAAATTGCTCAAAAGTTCACACCAGGTGCCTAGAGGCCAGTACTGAATTCCCTGAAGAGTTCAACTCATTACATTCAGTATTCAGTGAGAAAAGAAACATTTAGATTTTTAAAAAAAATACCCCAAAACTTCAACGTTTTCCATAGCCGGCATCATCGAAAAAGTCAGTTTTTGACCCAAAAATCCAACTTCACCAAAATTGCTCAAAAGTTCACACCAGGTGCCTAGAGGCCAGTACTGAATTCCCTGAAGAGTTCAACTCATTACATTCAGTATCCAGTGAGAAAGAAACATTTAGATTTTAAAAAAAATACCCCCAAAACTTCAACGTTTCCATAGCCGGCATCATCGAAAAAGTCAGTTTTTGACCCAAAAATCCAACTTCACCAAAATTGCTCAAAAGTTCACACCAGGTGCCTAGAGGCCAGTACTGAATTCCCTGAAGAGTTCAACTCATTACATTCAGTATCCAGTGAGAAAAGAAACATTTAGATTTTTTAAAAATACCCCCAAAACTTCAACGTTTTCCATAGCCGGCATCATCGAAAAAATCAGTTTTTGACCCAAAAATCCAACTTCACCAAAATTGCTCAAAAGTTCACACCAGGTGCCTAGAGGCCAGTACTGAATTCCCTGAAGAGTTCAACTCATTACATTCAGTATCCAGTGAGAAAAGAAACATTTAGATTTTTAAAAAATACCCCAAAACTTCAACGTTTTCCATAGCCGGCATCATCGAAAAAGTCAGTTTTTCACCAAAAAATCCAACTTCACCAAAATTGCTCAAAAGTTCACACCAGGTGCCTAGAGGCCAGTACTGAATTCCCTGAAGAGTTCAACTCATTACATTCAGTATTCAGTGAGAAAAGAAACATTTAGATTTTTGAAAAAATACCCCCAAAACTTCAACGTTTTCCATAGCCGGCATCATCGAAAAAGTCAGTTTTTTGACCCAAAAATCCAACTTCACCAAAATTGCTCAAAAGTTCACACCAGGTGCCTAGAGGCCAGTACTGAATTCCCTGAAGAGTTCAACTCATTACATTCAGTATCCAGTGAGAAAAGAAACATTTAGATTTTTTAAAATACCCCCAAAACTTCAACGTTTTCCATAGCCGGCATCATCGAAAAAGTCAGTTTTGACCAAAAATCCAACTTCACCAAAATTGCTCAAAAGTTCACACCAGGTGCCTAGAGGCCAGTACTGAATTCCCTGAAGAGTTCAACTCATTACATTCAGTATTCAGAGAGAAAAGAAACATTTAGATTTTTAAAAAAATACCCCCAAAACTTCAACGTTTTCCATAGCCGGCATCATCGAAAAAGTCAGTTTTGACCCAAAAATCCAACTTCACCAAATTGCTCAAAAGTTCACACCAGGTGCCTAGAGGCCAGTACTGAATTCCCTGAAGAGTTCAACTCATTACATTCAGTATTCAGTGAGAAAAGAAACATTTAGATTTTTGAAAAAATACCCCCAAAACTTCAACGTTTTCCATAGCCGGCATCATCGAAAAAGTCAGTTTTTGACCCAAAAATCCAACTTCACCAAAATTGCTCAAAAGTTCACACACAGGTGCCTAGAGGCCAGTACTGAATTCCCTGAAGAGTTCAACTCATTACATTCAGTATCCAGTGAGAAAAGAAACATTTAGATTTTTGAAAAAATACCCCCAAAACTTCAACGTTTTCCATAGCCGGCATCATCGAAAAAGTCAGTTTTGACCCAAAAATCCAACTTCACCAAAATTGCTCAAAGTTCACACCAGGTGCCTAGAGGCCAGTACTGAATTCCCTGAAGAGTTCAACTCATTACATTCAGTATTCAGTGAGAAAAAAACAATTAGATTTTTAAAAAAATCCCCAAAACTTCAACGTTTTCCATAGCCGGCATCATCGAAAAAGTCAGTTTTGACCCAAAAATCCAACTTCACCAAAATTGCTCAAAAGTTCACACCAGGTGCCTAGAGGCCAGTACTGAATTCCCTGAAGAGTTCAACTCATTACATTCAGTATTCAGTGAGAAAGAAACATTTAGATTTTTAAAAAATACCCCCAAAACTTCAACGTTTTCCATAGCCGGCATCATCGAAAAAGTCAGTTTTTCACCCAAAAATCCAACTTCACCAAAATTGCTCAAAAGTTCACACCAGGTGCCTAGAGGCCAGTACTGAATTCCCTGAAGAGTTCAACTCATTACATTCAGTATTCAGTGAGAAAGAAACATTTAGATTTTTAAAAAATACCCCCAAAACTTCAACGTTTTCCATAGCCGGCATCATCGAAAAAGTCAGTTTTTGACCCAAAAAATCCAACTTCACCAAAATTGCTCAAAAGTTCACACCAGGTGCCTAGAGGCCAGTACTGAATTCCCTGAAGAGTTCAACTCATTACATTCAGTATCCAGTGAGAAAAGAAACTTTAGATTTTTTAAAAAATACCCCCAAACTTCAACGTTTTCCATAGCCGGCATCATCGAAAAAGTCAGTTTTGACCCAAAAATCCAACTTCACCAAAATTGCTCAAAAGTTCACACCAGGTGCCTAGAGGCCAGTACTGAATTCCCTGAAGAGTTCAACTCATTACATTCAGTATCAGTGAGAAAAGAAACATTTAGATTTTTTAAAAAATACCCCCAAAACTTCAACGTTTTCCATAGCCGGCATCATCGAAAAAGTCAGTTTTTGACCCAAAAATCCAACTTCACCAAAATTGCTCAAAAGTTCACACCAGGTGCCTAGAGGCCAGTACTGAATTCCCTGAAGAGTTCAACTCATTACATTCAGTATCCAGTGAGAAAGAAACATTTAGATTTTAAAAAATACCCCCAAAACTTCAACGTTTTCCATAGCCGGCATCATCGAAAAAGTCAGTTTTTGACCCAAAAATCCAACTTCACCAAAATTGCTCAAAAGTTCACACCAGGTGCCTAGAGGCCAGTACTGAATTCCCTGAAGAGTTCAACTCATTACATTCAGTATCCAGTGAGAAAAGAAACATTTAGATTTTTAAAAAAAATACCCCCAAACTTCAACGTTTTCCATAGCCGGCATCATCGAAAAAGTCAGTTTTTGACCCAAAAATCCAACTTCACCAAAATTGCTCAAAAGTTCACACCAGGTGCCTAGAGGCCAGTACTGAATTCCCTGAAGAGTTCAACTCATTACATTCAGTATTCAGTGAGAAAAGAAACATTTAGATTTTTAAAAAAATACCCCCAAAACTTCAACGTTTTCCATAGCCGGCATCATCGAAAAAGTCAGTTTTCACCCAAAAATCCAACTTCACCAAAATTGCTCAAAAGTTCACACCAGGTGCCTAGAGGCCAGTACTGAATTCCCTGAAGAGTTCAACTCATTACATTCAGTATTCAGTGAGAAAGAAACATTTAGATTTGTGAAAAAATACCCCCAAAACTTCAACGTTTTCCATAGCCGGCATCATCGAAAAAGTCAGTTTTTGACCCAAAAATCCAACTTCACCAAAATTGCTCAAAAGTTCACACCAGGTGCCTAGAGGCCAGTACTGAATTCCCTGAAGAGTTCAACTCATTACATTCAGTATCCAGTGAGAAAAGAAACATTTAGATTTTTTAAAAAACCCCCAAAACTTCAACGTTTTCCATAGCCGGCATCATCGAAAAAGTCAGTTTTGACCCAAAAATCCAACTTCACCAAATTGCCTCAAAAGTTCACACCAGGTGCCTAGAGGCCAGTACTGAATTCCCTGAAGAGTTCAACTCATTACATTCAGTATCCAGTGAGAAAAGAAACATTTAGATTTTTTAAAAATACCCCCAAAACTTCAACGTTTTCCATAGCCGGCATCATCGAAAAAGTCAGTTTTGACCCAAAAATCCAACTTCACCAAAATTGCTCAAAAGTTCACACCAGGTGCCTAGAGGCCAGTACTGAATTCCCTGAAGAGTTCAACTCATTACATTCAGTATTCAGTGAGAAAAGAAACATTTAGATTTTTGAAAAAATACCCCCAAAACTTCAACGTTTTCCATAGCCGGCATCATCGAAAAAGTCAGTTTTGACCCAAAAATCCAACTTCACCAAAATCCTCAAAAGTTCACACCAGGTGCCTAGAGGCCAGTACTGAATTCCCTGAAGAGTTCAACTCATTACATTCAGTATCCAGTGAGAAAAGAAACATTTAGATTTTTTAAAAAATACCCCCAAACTTCAACGTTTTCCATAGCCGGCATCATCGAAAAAGTCAGTTTTGACCCAAAAATCCAACTTCACCAAAATTCCTCAAAAGTTCACACCAGGTGCCTAGAGGCCAGTACTGAATTCCCTGAAGAGTTCAACTCATTACATTCAGTATCCAGTGAGAATAGAAACATTTAGATTTTTAAAAAATACCCCCAAAACTTCAACGTTTTCCATAGCCGGCATCATCGAAAAAGTCAGTTTTGACCCAAAAATCCAACTTCACCAAATTGCTCAAAAGTTCACACCAGGTGCCTAGAGGCCAGTACTGAATTCCCTGAAGAGTTCAACTCATTACATTCAGTATTCAGTGAGAAAAGAAACATTTAGATTTTTAAAAAAATACCCCCAAACTTCAACGTTTTCCATAGCCGGCATCATCGAAAAAGTCAGTTTTTCACCCAAAAATCCAACTTCACCAAAATTGCTCAAAAGTTCACACCAGGTGCCTAGAGGCCAGTACTGAATTCCCTGAAGAGTTCAACTCATTACATTCAGTATTCAGTGAGAAAAGAAACATTTAGATTTTTAAAAAAATACCCCCAAAACTTCAACGTTTTCCATAGCCGGCATCATCGAAAAAGTCAGTTTTTGACCCAAAAATCCAACTTCACCAAAATTGCTCAAAAGTTCACACCAGGTGCCTAGAGGCCAGTACTGAATTCCCTGAAGAGTTCAACTCATTACATTCAGTATCCAGTGAGAAAAGAAACATTTAGATTTTTAAAAAAATACCCCAAAACTTCAACGTTTTCCATAGCCGGCATCATCGAAAAAGTCAGTTTTTGACCCAAAAATCCAACTTCACCAAAATTGCTCAAAAGTTCACACCAGGTGCCTAGAGGCCAGTACTGAATTCCCTGAAGAGTTCAACTCATTACATTCAGTATCCAGTGAGAAAAGAAACATTTAGATTTTTTAAAAATACCCCCAAAACTTCAACGTTTTCCATAGCCGGCATCATCGAAAAAGTCAGTTTTGACCCAAAAATCCAACTTCACCAAAATTGCTCAAAAGTTCACACCAGGTGCCTAGAGGCCAGTACTGAATTCCCTGAAGAGTTCAACTCATTACATTCAGTATCCAGTGAGAAAAGAAACATTTAGATTTTTTTAAAAATACCCCCAAAACTTCAACGTTTTCCATAGCCGGCATCATCGAAAAAGTCAGTTTTTAACCAAAAATCCAACTTCACCAAAATTGCTCAAAAGTTCACACCAGGTGCCTAGAGGCCAGTACTGAATTCCCTGAAGAGTTCAACTCATTACATTCAGTATTCAGTGAGAATAGAAACATTTAGATTTTTTAAAAAATACCCCCAAAACTTCAACGTTTTCCATAGCCGGCATCATCGAAAAAGTCAGTTTTTGACCCAAAAATCCAACTTCACCAAATTCCTCAAAAGTTCACACCAGGTGCCTAGAGGCCAGTACTGAATTCCCTGAAGAGTTCAACTCATTACATTCAGTATTCCAGAGAGAAAGAAACATTTAGATTTTTTAAAAAAATACCCCCAAAACTTCAACGTTTTCCATAGCCGGCATCATCGAAAAAGTCAGTTTTTCACCCAAAAATCCAACTTCACCAAAATTGCTCAAAAGTTCACACCAGGTGCCTAGAGGCCAGTACTGAATTCCCTGAAGAGTTCAACTCATTACATTCAGTATTCAGTGAGAAAGAAACATTTAGATTTTAAAAAAAAATACCCCAAAACTTCAACGTTTTCCATAGCCGGCATCATCGAAAAAATCAGTTTTTGACCCAAAAATCCAACTTCACCAAAATTCTCAAAAGTTCACACCAGGTGCCTAGAGGCCAGTACTGAATTCCCTGAAGAGTTCAACTCATTACATTCAGTATCCAGTGAGAAAAGAAACATTTAGATTTTTTTTAAATACCCCCAAAACTTCAACGTTTTCCATAGCCGGCATCATCGAAAAAGTCAGTTTTGACCCAAAAATCCAACTTCACCAAAATTGCTCAAAAGTTCACACCAGGTGCCTAGAGGCCAGTACTGAATTCCCTGAAGAGTTCAACTCATTACATTCAGTATCCAGTGAGAAAAGAAACATTTAGATTTTTTAAAAAATACCCCCAAAACTTCAACGTTTTCCATAGCCGGCATCATCGAAAAAGTCAGTTTTGACCCAAAAATCCAACTTCACCAAAATTGCTCAAAGTTCACACCAGGTGCCTAGAGGCCAGTACTGAATTCCCTGAAGAGTTCAACTCATTACATTCAGTATTCAGTGAGAAAAGAAACATTTAGATTTTTGAAAAAAATACCCCCAAAACTTCAACGTTTTCCATAGCCGGCATCATCGAAAAAGTCAGTTTTTGACCCAAAAATCCTTCTTCACCAAATTGCTCAAAAGTTCACACCAGGTGCCTAGAGGCCAGTACTGAATTCCCTGAAGAGTTCAACTCATTACATTCAGTATTCAGTGAGAATAGAAACATTTAGATTTTTAAAAATACACCCAAAACTTCAACGTTTTCCATAGCCGGCATCATCGAAAAAGTCAGTTTTGACCCAAAAATCCAACTTCACCAAAATTGCTCAAAAGTTCACACCAGGTGCCTAGAGGCCAGTACTGAATTCCCTGAAGAGTTCAACTCATTACATTCAGTATTCAGTGAGAAAAGAAACATTTAGATTTTTAAAAAAATACCCCCAAACTTCAACGTTTTCCATAGCCGGCATCATCGAAAAAGTCAGTTTTTCACCCAAAAATCCAACTTCACCAAAATTGCTCAAAAGTTCACACCAGGTGCCTAGAGGCCAGTACTGAATTCCCTGAAGAGTTCAACTCATTACATTCAGTATCAGTGAGAAAAGAAAACATTTAGATTTTTTAAAAAATACCCCCAAAACTTCAACGTTTTCCATAGCCGGCATCATCGAAAAAGTCAGTTTTTCACCCAAAAATCCAACTTCACCAAAATTGCTCAAAAGTTCACACCAGGTGCCTAGAGGCCAGTACTGAATTCCCTGAAGAGTTCAACTCATTACATTCAGTATTCAGTGAGAATAAAACATTTAGATTTTTGAAAAATACCCCCAAAACTTCAACGTTTTCCATAGCCGGCATCATCGAAAAAGTCAGTTTTGACCCAAAAATCCAACTTCACCAAATTGCTCAAAAGTTCACACCAGGTGCCTAGAGGCCAGTACTGAATTCCCTGAAGAGTTCAACTCATTACATTCAGTATTCAGTGAGAAAGAAACATTTAGATTTTTAAAAAAATACCCCAAAACTTCAACGTTTTCCATAGCCGGCATCATCGAAAAAGTCAGTTTTGACCCAAAAATCCAACTTCACCAAAATTGCTCAAAAGTTCACACCAGGTGCCTAGAGGCCAGTACTGAATTCCCTGAAGAGTTCAACTCATTACATTCAGTATTCAGTGAGAAAAGAAACATTTAGATTTTTTAAAAAAATACCCCCAAAACTTCAACGTTTTCCATAGCCGGCATCATCGAAAAAGTCAGTTTTTTCACCAAAAATCCAACTTCACCAAAATTGCTAAAAGTTCACACCAGGTGCCTAGAGGCCAGTACTGAATTCCCTGAAGAGTTCAACTCATTACATTCAGTATCCAGTGAGAAAAGAAACATTTAGATTTTTTTTAAAATACCCCAAAAACTTCAACGTTTTCCATAGCCGGCATCATCGAAAAAGTCAGTTTGACCCAAAAATCCAACTTCACCAAAATTCCTCAAAAGTTCACACCAGGTGCCTAGAGGCCAGTACTGAATTCCCTGAAGAGTTCAACTCATTACATTCAGTATCCAGTGAGAAAAGAAACATTTAGATTTTTAAAAATACCCCCAAAACTTCAACGTTTTCCATAGCCGGCATCATCGAAAAAGTCAGTTTTTGACCCAAAAATCCAACTTCACCAAAATTGCTCAAAAGTTCACACCAGGTGCCTAGAGGCCAGTACTGAATTCCTGAAGAGTTCAACTCATTACATTCAGTATTCAGAGAGAAAGAAACATTTAGATTTTTGAAAAAAATACCCCCAAAACTTCAACGTTTTCCATAGCCGGCATCATCGAAAAAATCAGTTTTGACCCAAAAATCCAACTTCACCAAAATTGCTCAAAAGTTCACACCAGGTGCCTAGAGGCCAGTACTGAATTCCCTGAAGAGTTCAACTCATTACATTCAGTATCCAGTGAGAAAAGAAACATTTAGATTTTTAAAAATACCCCCAAAACTTCAACGTTTTCCATAGCCGGCATCATCGAAAAAGTCAGTTTTGACCCAAAAATCCAACTTCACCAAAATTCTCAAAAGTTCACACCAGGTGCCTAGAGGCCAGTACTGAATTCCCTGAAGAGTTCAACTCATTACATTCAGTATTCAGAGAGAATAGAAACATTTAGATTTAAAAAAATCCCCAAAACTTCAACGTTTTCCATAGCCGGCATCATCGAAAAAGTCAGTTTTGACCCAAAAATCCAACTTCACCAAAATTGCTCAAAAGTTCACACCAGGTGCCTAGAGGCCAGTACTGAATTCCCTGAAGAGTTCAACTCATTACATTCAGTATTCAGTGAGAAAAGAAACATTTAGATTTTTAAAAAATACCCCCAAAACTTCAACGTTTTCCATAGCCGGCATCATCGAAAAAGTCAGTTTTTCACCCAAAAATCCAACTTCACCAAAATTGCTCAAAAGTTCACACCAGGTGCCTAGAGGCCAGTACTGAATTCCCTGAAGAGTTCAACTCATTACATTCAGTATCCAGTGAGAAAAGAAACATTTAGATTTTTTAAAAATACCCCAAAACTTCAACGTTTTCCATAGCCGGCATCATCGAAAAAGTCAGTTTTTCACCCAAAAATCCAACTTCACCAAATTGCTCAAAAGTTCACACCAGGTGCCTAGAGGCCAGTACTGAATTCCCTGAAGAGTTCAACTCATTACATTCAGTATCCAGTGAGAATAGAAACATTTAGATTTTTTTAAAAATACCCCCAAAACTTCAACGTTTTCCATAGCCGGCATCATCGAAAAAGTCAGTTTTGACCCAAAAATCCAACTTCACCAAAATTGCTCAAAAGTTCACACCAGGTGCCTAGAGGCCAGTACTGAATTCCCTGAAGAGTTCAACTCATTACATTCAGTATCCAGTGAGAAAAGAAACATTTAGATTTTTTAAAAATACCCCCAAAACTTCAACGTTTTCCATAGCCGGCATCATCGAAAAAGTCAGTTTTTGACCCAAAAATCCAACTTCACCAAAATTGCTCAAAAGTTCACACCAGGTGCCTAGAGGCCAGTACTGAATTCCCTGAAGAGTTCAACTCATTACATTCAGTATCCAGTGAGAAAAGAAACATTTAGATTTTTGAAAAAAATACCCCCAAAACTTCAACGTTTTCCATAGCCGGCATCATCGAAAAAGTCAGTTTTGACCCAAAAATCCAACTTCACCAAAATTGCTCAAAAGTTCACACCAGGTGCCTAGAGGCCAGTACTGAATTCCCTGAAGAGTTCAACTCATTACATTCAGTATCCAGTGAGAAAAGAAACATTTAGATTTTTAAAAAATACCCCCAAAACTTCAACGTTTTCCATAGCCGGCATCATCGAAAAAGTAGTTTTTTGACCCAAAAATCCAACTTCACCAAATTGCTCAAAAGTTCACACCAGGTGCCTAGAGGCCAGAATGAATTCCCTGAAGAGTTCAACTCATTACATTCAGTATCCAGTGAGAAAAGAAAATTTTTTAATTTTTACAAAATCCCCCAAAACTTCAACGTTTTCCATAGCCGGCATCATCGAAAAAGTCAGTTTTTGACCCAAAAATCCAACTTCACCAAAATTGCTCAAAAGTTCACACCAGGTGCCTAGAGGCCAGTACTGAATTCCCTGAAGAGTTCAACTCATTACATTCAGTATCCAGTGAGAAAAGAAACATTTAGATTTTTGCAAAATACCCCCAAAACTTCAACGTTTTCCATAGCCGGCATCATCGAAAAAGTCAGTTTTTGACCCAAAAATCCAACTTCACCAAAATTCCTCAAAAGTTCACACCAGGGTGCCTAGAGGCCAGTACTGAATTCCCTGAAGAGTTCAACTCATTACATTCAGTATTCAGAGAAAAGAAACATTTAGATTTTTGAAAAAATACCCCCAAAACTTCAACGTTTTCCATAGCCGGCATCATCGAAAAAGTCAGTTTTTCACCCAAAAATCCAACTTCACCAAAAATTCCTCAAAAGTTCACACCAGGTGCCTAGAGGCCAGTACTGAATTCCCTGAAGAGTTCAACTCATTACATTCAGTATTCAGTGAGAAAGAAACATTTAGATTTTGAAAAAATACCCCCAAAACTTCAACGTTTTCCATAGCCGGCATCATCGAAAAAGTCAGTTTTTGACCAAAAAATCCAACTTCACCAAAATTGCTCAAAAGTTCACACCAGGTGCCTAGAGGCCAGTACTGAATTCCCTGAAGAGTTCAACTCATTACATTCAGTATCCAGTGAGAAAAGAAACATTTAGATTTTTGAAAAATACCCCAAAACTTCAACGTTTTCCATAGCCGGCATCATCGAAAAAGTCAGTTTTTGACCCAAAAATCCAACTTCACAAAATTCCTCAAAAGTTCACACCAGGTGCCTAGAGGCCAGTACTGAATTCCCTGAAGAGTTCAACTCATTACATTCAGTATTCAAGAAAATAGAAACATTTAGATTTGTGAAAAAAATACCCCCAAAACTTCAACGTTTTCCATAGCCGGCATCATCGAAAAAGTCAGTTTTTGACCCAAAAATCCAACTTCACCAAAATTCCTCAAAAGTTCACACCA
Organism: Patiria miniata; assembly: GCF_015706575.1. Classification (NCBI taxonomy): domain Eukaryota; kingdom Metazoa; phylum Echinodermata; class Asteroidea; order Valvatida; family Asterinidae; genus Patiria; species Patiria miniata. The sequence goes on from NW_024037066.1 coordinate 1,351,482, forward strand.
GGTGCCTAGAGGCCAGTACTGAATTCCCTGAAGAGTTCAACTCATTACATTCAGTATCCAGTGAGAATAGAAACATTTAGATTTTTAAAAAAAATCCCCCAAAACTTCAACGTTTTCCATAGCCGGCATCATCGAAAAAGTCAGTTTTTGACCCAAAAATCCAACTTCACCAAAATTGCTCAAAAGTTCACACCAGGTGCCTAGAGGCCAGTACTGAATTCCCTGAAGAGTTCAACTCATTACATTCAGTATTCAGTGAGAAAAGAAACATTTAGATTTTTAAAAAATACCCCCAAAACTTCAACGTTTTCCATAGCCGGCATCATCGAAAAAGTCAGTTTTTCACCCAAAAATCCAACTTCACCAAAATTGCTCAAAAGTCACACCAGGTGCCTAGAGGCCAGTACTGAATTCCCTGAAGAGTTCAACTCATTACATTCAGTATTCAGTGAGAAAAGAAACATTTAGATTTTTTAAAAAATACCCCCAAAACTTCAACGTTTTCCATAGCCGGCATCATCGAAAAAGTCAGTTTTTCACCCAAAAATCCAACTTCACCAAAATTGCTCAAAAGTTCACACCAGGTGACTAGAGGCCAGTACTGAATTCCCTGAAGAGTTCAACTCATTACATTCAGTATCCAGTGAGAAAAGAAACATTTAGATTTTTTTAAAATACCCCCAAAACTTCAACGTTTTCCATAGCCATCATCATCGAAAAAGTCAGTTTTGACCAAAAATATCCAACTTCACCAAAATTGCTCAAAAGTTCACACCAGGTGCCTAGAGGCCAGTACTGAATTCCCTGAAGAGTTCAACTCATTACATTCAGTATCCAGTGAGAAAAGAAACATTTAGATTTTTGAAAAAATACCCCCAAAACTTCAACGTTTTCCATAGCCGGCATCATCGAAAAAGTCAGTTTTGACCCAAAAATCCAACTTCACCAAAATTGCTCAAAAGTTCACACCAGGTGCCTAGAGGCCAGTACTGAATTCCCTGAAGAGTTCAACTCATTACATTCAGTATCCAGTGAGAAAAGAAACATTTAGATTTTTTTAAAAATACCCCCAAAACTTCAACGTTTTCCATAGCCGGCATCATCGAAAAAGTCAGTTTTTGCACCAAAAATCCAACTTCACCAAAATTGCTCAAAGTTCACACCAGGTGCCTAGAGGCCAGTACTGAATTCCCTGAAGAGTTCAACTCATTACATTCAGTATTCAGTGAGAAAGAAACATTTAGATTTAAAAAAATACCCCCAAAACTTCAACGTTTTCCATAGCCGGCATCATCGAAAAAGTCAGTTTTTCACCAAAAAAATCCAACTTCACCAAAATTGCTCAAAAGTTCACACCAGGTGCCTAGAGGCCAGTACTGAATTCCCTGAAGAGTTCAACTCATTACATTCAGTTCAGTGAGAATAGAAACATTTAGATTTTTTTAAAAATACCCCCAAAACTTCAACGTTTTCCATAGCCGGCATCATCGAAAAAGTCAGTTTTCACCCAAAAATCCAACTTCACCAAAATTGCTCAAAAGTTCACACCAGGTGCCTAGAGGCCAGTACTGAATTCCCTGAAGAGTTCAACTCATTACATTCAGTATTCAGTGAGAATAGAAACATTTAGATTTTTGAAAAAATACCCCAAAACTTCAACGTTTTCCATAGCCGGCATCATCGAAAAAGTCAGTTTTTCACCCAAAAATCCAACTTCACCAAAATTGCTCAAAAGTTCACACCAGGTGCCTAGAGGCCAGTACTGAATTCCCTGAAGAGTTCAACTCATTACATTCAGTATTCAGTGAGAATAGAAACATTTAGATTTTTTTTAAAATACCCCCAAAACTTCAACGTTTTCCATAGCCGGCATCATCGAAAAAGTCAGTGTTTGACCAAAAATCCAACTTCACCAAAATTGCTCAAAAGTTCACACCAGGTGCCTAGAGGCCAGTACTGAATTCCCTGAAGAGTTCAACTCATTACATTCAGTATCCAGTGAGAAAAGAAACATTTAGATTTTTTAAAAAATACCCCCAAAACTTCAACGTTTTCCATAGCCGGCATCATCGAAAAAGTCAGTTTTGACCAAAAATCCAACTTCACCAAAATTCCTCAAAGTTCACACCAGGTGCCTAGAGGCCAGTACTGAATTCCCTGAAGAGTTCAACTCATTACATTCAGTATCCAGTGAGAAAGAAACATTTAGATTTTTGAAAAAATACCCCCAAAACTTCAACGTTTTCCATAGCCGGCATCATCGAAAAAGTCAGTTTTGACCCAAAAATCCAACTTCTTCACCAAAATTGCTCAAAAGTTCACACCAGGTGCCTAGAGGCCAGTACTGAATTCCCTGAAGAGTTCAACTCATTACATTCAGTATCCAGTGAGAAAAGAAACATTTAGATTTTTTAAAAAAATACCCCCAAACTTCAACGTTTTCCATAGCCGGCATCATCGAAAAAGTCAGTTTTTGACCCAAAAATCCAACTTCACCAAAATTGCTCAAAAGTTCACACCAGGTGCCTAGAGGCCAGATTGAATTCCCTGAAGAGTTCAACTCATTACATTCAGTATCCAGTGAGAAAAGAAATTTTTTAATTTTTTACAAAATGCCCCCAAAACTTCAACGTTTTCCATAGCCGGCATCATCGAAAAAGTCAGTTTTTGACCCAAAAATCCAACTTCACCAAAATTGCTCAAAAGTTCACACCAGGTGCCTAGAGGCCAGTACTGAATTCCCTGAAGAGTTCAACTCATTACATTCAGTATTCAGTGAGAATAGAAACATTTAGATTTTTGCAAAAATACCCCAAAACTTCAACGTTTTCCATAGCCGGCATCATCGAAAAAGTCAGTTTTTGACCCAAAAATCCAACTTCACCAAAATTCCTCAAAAGTTCACACCAGGTGCCTAGAGGCCAGTACTGAATTCCCTGAAGAGTTCAACTCATTACATTCAGTATTCAGAGAAAATAGAAACATTTAGATTTTGAAAAAATACCCCCAAAACTTCAACGTTTTCCATAGCCGGCATCATCGAAAAAGTCAGTTTTTGACCCAAAAATCCAACTTCACCAAAATTGCTCAAAAGTTCACACCAGGTGCCTAGAGGCCAGTACTGAATTCCCTGAAGAGTTCAACTCATTACATTCAGTATCCAGTGAGAAAAGAAACATTTAGATTTTTTTAAAATACCCCCAAAACTTCAACGTTTTCCATAGCCGGCATCATCGAAAAAGTCAGTTTTTGACCCAAAATCCAACTTCACCAAAATTCCTCAAAAGTTCACACCAGGTGCCTAGAGGCCAGTACTGAATTCCCTGAAGAGTTCAACTCATTACATTCAGTATTCAGTGAGAATAGAAACATTTAGATTTTTGAAAAAATACCCCAAAACTTCAACGTTTTCCATAGCCGGCATCATCGAAAAAGTCAGTTTTTGACCAAAAATCCAACTTCACCAAATTGCTCAAAAGTTCACACCAGGTGCCTAGAGGCCAGTACTGAATTCCCTGAAGAGTTCAACTCATTACATTCAGTATCCAGTGAGAAAGAAACATTTAGATTTTTGAAAAAATACCCCCAAAACTTCAACGTTTTCCATAGCCGGCATCATCGAAAAAGTCAGTTTTTGACCCAAAAATCCAACTTCACCAAAATTCCTCAAAAGTTCACACCAGGTGCCTAGAGGCCAGTACTGAATTCCCTGAAGAGTTCAACTCATTACATTCAGTATTCCAGTGAAAATAGAAACATTTAGATTTTTGAAAAAAATACCCCCAAAACTTCAACGTTTTCCATAGCCGGCATCATCGAAAAAGTCAGTTTTTGACCCAAAAATCCAACTTCAAAAAATTGCTCAAAGTTCACACCAGGTGCCTAGAGGCCAGTACTGAATTCCCTGAAGAGTTCACTCATTACATTCAGTATTCAGTGAGAATAGAAACATTTAGATTTTTAAAAAAATCCCCCAAAACTTCAACGTTTTCCATAGCCGGCATCATCGAAAAAGTCAGTTTTGACCCAAAAATCCAACTTCACCAAATTGCTCAAAAGTTCACACCAGGTGCCTAGAGGCCAGTCTGAATTCCCTGAAGAGTTCAACTCATTACATTCAGTATCCAGTGAGAAAAGAAACATTTAGATTTTTAAAAAATACCCAAAAACTTCAACGTTTTCCATAGCCGGCATCATCGAAAAAGTCAGTTTTGACCCAAAAATCCAACTTCACCAAAATTGCTCAAAAGTTCACACCAGGTGCCTAGAGGCCAGTACTGAATTCCCTGAAGAGTTCAACTCATTACATTCAGTATTCAGTGAGAATAGAAACATTTAGATTTTTGAAAAATACCCCCAAAACTTCAACGTTTTCCATAGCCGGCATCATCAAAAAGTCAGTTTTGACCCAAAAATCCAACTTCACCAAAATTGCTCAAAAGTTCACACCAGGTGCCTAGAGGCCAGTACTGAATTCCCTGAAGAGTTCAACTCATTACATTCAGTATCCAGTGAGAAAAGAACATTTAGATTTTTTTAAAATACCCCCAAAACTTCAACGTTTTCCATAGCCGGCATCATCGAAAAAGTCAGTTTTTGACCAAAAATCCAACTTCACCAAAATTGCTCAAAAGTTCACACCAGGTGCCTAGAGGCCAGTACTGAATTCCCTGAAGAGTTCAACTCATTACATTCAGTATCCAGTGAGAAAGAAACATTTAGATTTTTGAAAAATACCCCCAAAACTTCAACGTTTTCCATAGCCGGCATCATCGAAAAAGTCAGTTTTGACCCAAAAATCCAACTTCACCAAAATTGCTCAAAAGTTCACACCAGGTGCCTAGAGGCCAGTACTGAATTCCCTGAAGAGTTCAACTCATTACATTCAGTATCCAGTGAGAAAGAAACATTTAGATTTTTAAAAAATCCCCCAAAACTTCAACGTTTTCCATAGCCGGCATCATCGAAAAAGTCAGTTTTTGACCCAAAAATCCAACTTCACCAAAATTGCTCAAAAGTTCACACCAGGTGCCTAGAGGCCAGTACTGAATTCCCTGAAGAGTTCAACTCATTACATTCAGTATTCAGTGAGAAAAGAAACATTTAGATTTTTAAAAAATACCCCCCAAAACTTCAACGTTTTCCATAGCCGGCATCATCGAAAAAGTCAGTTTTTGACCCAAAAATCCAACTTCACCAAATTGCTCAAAGGTTCACACCAGGTGCCTAGAGGCCAGTACTGAATTCCCTGAAGAGTTCAACTCATTACATTCAGTATTCAGTGAGAATAGAAACATTTAGATTTTTTTAAAAATACCCCAAAACTTCAACGTTTTCCATAGCCGGCATCATCGAAAAAGTCAGTTTTTGACCCAAAAATCCAACTTCACCAAATTGCTCAAAAGTTCACACCAGGTGCCTAGAGGCCAGTACTGAATTCCCTGAAGAGTTCAACTCATTACATTCAGTAT
>NW_024037066.1:1357452-1419593 GCF_015706575.1 Patiria miniata
AAAAAGTCAGTTTTTGACCCAAAAATCCAACTTCACCAAAATTCCTCAAAAGTTCACACCAGGTGCCTAGAGGCCAGTACTGAATTCCCTGAAGAGTTCAACTCATTACATTCAGTATTCAGAGAGATAGAAACATTTAGATTTTTGAAAAAATACCCCCAAACTTCAACGTTTTCCATAGCCGGCATCATCGAAAAGTCAGTTTTTCACCCAAAAATCCAACTTCACCAAAATTGCTCAAAGTTCACACCAGGTGCCTAGAGGCCAGTACTGAATTCCCTGAAGAGTTCAACTCATTACATTCAGTATCCAGTGAAAAGAAAACATTTTGATTTTTTACAAAATACCCCCAAAACTTCAACGTTTTCCATAGCCGGCATCATCGAAAAAGTCAGTTTTTGACCCAAAAATCCAACTTCACCAAAATTGCTCAAAGTTCACACCAGGTGCCTAGAGGCCAGTACTGAATTCCCTGAAGAGTTCAACTCATTACATTCAGTATTCAGTGAGAATAGAAACATTTAGATTTTTGCAAAAATACCCCCAAAACTTCAACGTTTTTCCATAGCCGGCATCATCGAAAAAGTCAGTTTTTGACCCAAAAATCCAACTTCACCAAATTGCTCAAAAGTTCACACCAGGTCCTAGAGGCCAGTACTGAATTCCCTGAAGAGTTCAACTCATTACATTCAGTATTCAGTGAGAAAGAAACATTTAGATTTTTGAAAAAATACCCCCAAAACTTCAACGTTTTCCATAGCCGGCATCATCGAAAAAGTCAGTTTTGACCCAAAAATCCAACTTCACCAAAATTCCTCAAAAGTTCACACCAGGTGCCTAGAGGCCAGTACTGAATTCCCTGAAGAGTTCAACTCATTACATTCAGTATTCAGAGAGAATAGAAACATTTAGATTTTTGAAAAAATACCCCCAAAACTTCAACGTTTTCCATAGCCGGCATCATCGAAAAGTCAGTTTTTGACCCAAAAATCCAACTTCACCAAAATTGCTCAAAAGTTCACACCAGGTGCCTAGAGGCCAGTACTGAATTCCCTGAAGAGTTCAACTCATTACATTCAGTATCCAGTGAGAAAAGAAACATTTAGATTTTTTTTAAAATACCCCCAAACTTCAACGTTTTCCATAGCCGGCATCATCGAAAAAGTCAGTTTTTGACCCAAAAATCCAACTTCACCAAAATTGCTCAAAAGTTCACACCAGGTGCCTAGAGGCCAGTACTGAATTCCCTGAAGAGTTCAACTCATTACATTCAGTATCAGTGAGAATAGAAACATTTAGATTTTTTAAAAAAAACCCCCAAAACTTCAACGTTTTCCATAGCCGGCATCATCGAAAAAGTCAGTTTTTGACCCAAAAATCCAACTTCACCAAAATTCTCAAAAGTTCACACCAGGTGCCTAGGCCAGTACTGAATTCCCTGAAGAGTTCAACTCATTACATTCAGTATCCAGTGGAAAGAAACATTTAGATTTTTTTAAAAATACCCCCAAAACTTCAACGTTTTCCATAGCCGGCATCATCGAAAAGTCGTAGTTTTGACCCAAAAATCCAACTTCACCAAAATTGCTCAAAAGTTCACACCAGGTGCCTAGAGGCCAGTACTGAATTCCCTGAAGAGTTCAACTCATTACATTCAGTATCCAGTGAGAAAAGAACATTTAGATTTTTTTAAAAATACCCCCAAAACTTCAACGTTTTCCATAGCCGGCATCATCGAAAAAGTCAGTTTTTGACCCAAAATCCAACTTCACCAAAATTGCTCAAAAGTTCACACCAGGTGCCTAGAGGCCAGTACTGAATTCCCTGAAGAGTTCAACTCATTACATTCAGTATTCAGTGAGAAAAGAAACATTTAGATTTTTTAAAAATACCCCCAAAACTTCAACGTTTTCCATAGCCGGCATCATCGAAAAAGTCAGTTTTTGACCCAAAAATCCAACTTCACCAAAATTCCTCAAAAGTTCACACCAGGTGCCTAGAGGCCAGTACTGAATTCCCTGAAGAGTTCAACTCATTACATTCAGTATTCAAAGAGAATAGAAACATTTAGATTTGTGAAAAAATACCCCCAAAACTTCAACGTTTTCCATAGCCGGCATCATCGAAAAAGTCAGTTTTTCACCCAAAAATCCAACTTCACCAAAATTGCTCAAAAGTCACACCAGGTGCCTAGAGGCCAGAATTGAATTCCCTGAAGAGTTCAACTCATTACATTCAGTATCCAGTGAGAAAGAAAAACTTTAGATTTTTTACAAAATACCCCCAAAACTTCAACGTTTTCCATAGCCGGCATCATCGAAAAAATCAGTTTTTGACCCAAAAATCCAACTTCACCAAAATTGCTCAAAAGTTCACACCAGGTGCCTAGAGGCCAGTACTGAATTCCCTGAAGAGTTCAACTCATTACATTCAGTATTCAGTGAGAATAGAAACATTTAGATTTTTGAAAAATACCCCCAAAACTTCAACGTTTTCCATAGCCGGCATCATCGAAAAAGTCATTTTTGACCCAAAAATCCAACTTCACCAAAATTGCTCAAAAGTTCACACCAGGTGCCTAGAGGCCAGTACTGAATTCCCTGAAGAGTTCAACTCATTACATTCAGTATTCAGTGAGAATAGAAACATTTAGATTTTTGAAAAATACCCCCAAAACTTCAACGTTTTCCATAGCCGGCATCATCGAAAAAGTCAGTTTTGACCCAAAAATCCAACTTCACCAAAATTCCTCAAAAGTTCACACCAGGTGCCTAGAGGCCAGTACTGAATTCCCTGAAGAGTTCAACTCATTACATTCAGTATTCAGAGAGAATAGAAACATTTAGATTTGTGAAAAATACCCCCAAAACTTCAACGTTTTCCATAGCCGGCATCATCGAAAAAGTCAGTTTTTGACCCAAAAATCCAACTTCACCAAAATTGCTCAAAAGTTCACACCAGGTGCCTAGAGGCCAGTACTGAATTCCCTGAAGAGTTCAACTCATTACATTCAGTATCCAGTGAGAAAAGAAACATTTAGATTTTTTAAAATACCCCCAAAACTTCAACGTTTTCCATAGCCGGCATCATCGAAAAAGTCAGTTTTTGACCCAAAAATCCAACTTCACCAAAATTGCTCAAAAGTTCACACCAGGTGCCTAGAGGCCAGTACTGAATTCCCTGAAGAGTTCAACTCATTACATTCAGTATTCAGAGAGAATAGAAACATTTAGATTTGTGAAAAATACCCCCAAACTTCAACGTTTTCCATAGCCGGCATCATCGAAAAAGTCAGTTTTTGACCCAAAAATCCAACTTCACCAAAAAATTCTTCAAAAGTTCCACCAGGTGCCTAGAGGCCAGTACTGAATTCCCTGAAGAGTTCAACTCATTACATTCAGTATCCAGTGAGAAAAGAAACATTTAGATTTTTTAAAAATACCCCCAAACTTCAACGTTTTCCATAGCCGGCATCATCGAAAAAGTCAGTTTTTGACCCAAAAATCCAACTTCACCAAAATTGCTCAAAAGTTCACACCAGGTGCCTAGAGGCCAGTACTGAATTCCCTGAAGAGTTCAACTCATTACATTCAGTATCCAGTGAGAAAAGAAACATTTAGATTTTTTAAAAAATACCCCCAAAACTTCAACGTTTTCCATAGCCGGCATCATCGAAAAAGTCAGTTTTTGACCCAAAAATCCAACTTCACCAAAATTCCTCAAAAGTTCACACCAGGTGCCTAGAGGCCAGTACTGAATTCCCTGAAGAGTTCAACTCATTACATTCAGTATTCAGTGAGAATAGAAACATTTAGATTTTTGAAAAAATACCCCCAAAACTTCAACGTTTTCCATAGCCGGCATCATCGAAAAAGTCAGTTTTTCACCCAAAAATCCAACTTCACCAAAATTGCTCAAAGTTCACACCAGGTGCCTAGAGGCCAGTACTGAATTCCCTGAAGAGTTCAACTCATTACATTCAGTATCCAGTGAGAAAAGAAACTTTTTGATTTTTTACAAAATACCCCCAAAACTTCAACGTTTTCCATAGCCGGCATCATCGAAAAATCAGTTTTTGACCCAAAAATCCAACTTCACCAAAATTGCAAAAGTTCACACCAGGTGCCTAGAGGCCAGTACTGAATTCCCTGAAGAGTTCAACTCATTACATTCAGTATTCAGTGAGAATAGAAACATTTAGATTTTTGCAAAAATACCCCCAAAACTTCAACGTTTTCCATAGCCGGCATCATCGAAAAAGTCAGTTTTTGACCCAAAAATCCAACTTCACCAAAATTGCTCAAAAGTTCACACCAGGTCCTAGAGGCCAGTACTGAATTCCCTGAAGAGTTCAACTCATTACATTCAGTATTCAGTGAGATTAGAAACATTTAGATTTTTTAAAAAATACCCCCAAAACTTCAACGTTTTCCATAGCCGTATCATCGAAAAGTCAGTTTTGACCCCAAAAATCCAACTTCACCAAAATTCCTCAAAAGTTCACACCAGGTGCCTAGAGGCCAGTACTGAATTCCCTGAAGAGTTCAACTCATTACATTCAGTATTCAGAGAGAATAGAAACATTTAGATTTGTGAAAAAATACCCCCAAAACTTCAAAGTTTTCCATAGCCGGCATCATCGAAAAGTCAGTTTTTGACCCAAAAATCCAACTTCACCAAAATTGCTCAAAGTTCACACCAGGTGCCTAGAGGCCAGTACTGAATTCCCTGAAGAGTTCAACTCATTACATTCAGTATCCAGTGAGAAAGAAACATTTAGATTTTTTTTAAAATACCCCCAAAACTTCAACGTTTTCCATAGCCGGCATCATCGAAAAGTCAGTTTTTGACCCAAAAATCCAACTTCACCAAAATTGCTCAAAAGTTCACACCAGGTGCCTAGAGGCCAGTACTGAATTCCCTGAAGAGTTCAACTCATTACATTCAGTATTCAGAGAGAAAAGAAACATTTAGATTTGTGAAAAAAATACCCCCAAAACTTCAACGTTTTCCATAGCCGGCATCATCGAAAAAGTCAGTTTTTGACCCCAAAATCCAACTTCACCAAAATTCTTCAAAAGTTCACACCAGGTGCCTAGAGGCCAGTACTGAATTCCCTGAAGAGTTCAACTCATTACATTCAGTATCCAGTGAGAAAAGAACATTTAGATTTTTTTAAAAATACCCCCAAAACTTCAACGTTTTCCATAGCCGGCATCATCGAAAAAGTCAGTTTTGACCCAAAAATCCAACTTCACCAAAATTGCTCAAAAGTTCACACCAGGTGCCTAGAGGCCAGTACTGAATTCCCTGAAGAGTTCAACTCATTACATTCAGTATCCAGTGAGAAAAGAAACATTTAGATTTTTGAAAAAATACCCCCAAAACTTCAACGTTTTCCATAGCCGGCATCATCGAAAAAGTCAGTTTTGACCCAAAAATCCAACTTCACCAAAATTCCTCAAAAGTTCACACCAGGTGCCTAGAGGCCAGTACTGAATTCCCTGAAGAGTTCAACTCATTACATTCAGTATTCAGTGAGAATAGAAACATTTAGATTTTTAAAAAATACCCCCAAAACTTCAACGTTTTCCATACCGGCATCATCGAAAAAGTCAGTTTTTCACCCAAAAATCCAACTTCACACCAAAATTGCTCAAAGGTTCACACCAGGTGCCTAGAGGCCAGTACTGAATTCCCTGAAGAGTTCAACTCATTACATTCAGTATCCAGTGAGAAAGAAACATTTAGATTTTTTAAAATACCCCCAAAACTTCAACGTTTTCCATAGCCGGCATCATCGAAAAAGTCAGTTTTTGACCCAAAAATCCAACTTCACCAAAATTGTCACAAGTTCACACCAGGTGCCTAGAGGCCAGTACTGAATTCCCTGAAGAGTTCAACTCATTACATTCAGTATTCAGTGAGAAAGAAACATTTAGATTTTTGCAAAATACCCCCAAAACTTCAACGTTTTCCATAGCCGGCATCATCGAAAAAGTCAGTTTTTGACCCAAAAAATCCAACTTCACCAAAATTGCTCAAAAGTTCACACCAGGTGCCTAGAGGCCAGTACTGAATTCCCTGAAGAGTTCAACTCATTACATTCAGTATCCAGTGAGAAAAGAAACATTTAGATTTTTTTAAAAATACCCCCAAAACTTCAACGTTTTCCATAGCCGGCATCATCGAAAAAGTCAGTTTTGACCCAAAATCCAACTTCACCAAAATTGCTCAAAGTTCACACCAGGTGCCTAGAGGCCAGTACTGAATTCCCTGAAGAGTTCAACTCATTACATTCAGTATCCAGTGAGAAAAGAAACATTTAGATTTTGAAAAATACCCCCAAAACTTCAACGTTTTCCATAGCCGGCATCATCGAAAAAGTCAGTTTTTGACACCAAAAATCCAACTTCACCAAAATTGCTCAAAAGTTCACACCAGGTGCCTAGAGGCCAGTACTGAATTCCCTGAAGAGTTCAACTCATTACATTCAGTATTCAGTGAGAATAGAAACATTTAGATTTTTGAAAAAATACCCCCAAAACTTCAACGTTTTCCATAGCCGGCATCATCGAAAAAGTCAGTTTTTGACCCAAAAATCCAACTTCACCAAAATTCCTCAAAGTTCACACCAGGTGCCTAGAGGCCAGTACTGAATTCCCTGAAGAGTTCAACTCATTACATTCAGTATTCAGAGAGAAAAGAAACATTTAGATTTTTGAAAAATACCCCCAAACTTCAACGTTTTCCATAGCCGGCATCATCGAAAAAGTCAGTTTTTCACCCAAAAATCCAACTTCACCAAAATTGCTCAAAAGTTCACACCAGGTGCCTAGAGGCCAGTACTGAATTCCCTGAAGAGTTCAACTCATTACATTCAGTATCCAGTGAGAAAAGAAACATTTAGATTTTTTTAAAAAACCCCCAAAACTTCAACGTTTTCCATAGCCGGCATCATCGAAAAAGTCAGTTTTGACCCAAAAATCCAACTTCACCAAAATTCTCAAAAGTTCACACCAGGTGCCTAGAGGCCAGTACTGAATTCCCTGAAGAGTTCAACTCATTACATTCAGTATTCAGTGAGAAATAGAAACATTTAGATTTTTAAAAAATACCCCCAAAACTTCAACGTTTTCCATAGCCGGCATCATCGAAAAAGTCAGTTTTTGACCCAAAAATCCAACTTCACCAAAATTGCTCAAAGTTCACACCAGGTGCCTAGAGGCCAGTACTGAATTCCCTGAAGAGTTCAACTCATTACATTCAGTATTCAGTGAGAATAGAAACATTTAGATTTTGAAAAAATACCCCCAAAACTTCAACGTTTTCCATAGCCGGCATCATCGAAAAAGTGGTTTTTTGACCCAAAAATCCAACTTCACCAAAATTGCTCAAAAGTTCACACCAGGTGCCTAGAGGCCAGTACTGAATTCCCTGAAGAGTTCAACTCATTACATTCAGTATTCAGTGAGAATAGAAACATTTAGATTTTTGCAAAAATACCCAAAACTTCAACGTTTTCCATAGCCGGCATCATCGAAAAAGTCAGTTTTTGACCCAAAAATCCAACTTCACCAAATTGCTCAAAAGTTCACACAGGTGTCTAGAGGCCAGTACTGAATTCCCTGAAGAGTTCAACTCATTACATTCAGTATCCAGTGAGAAAGAAACATTTAGATTTTTTTTAAAATACCCCCAAAACTTCAACGTTTTCCATAGCCGGCATCATCGAAAAGTCAGTTTTTGACCCAAAAATCCAACTTCACAAAATTGCTCAAAAGTTCACACCAGGTGCCTAGAGGCCAGTACTGAATTCCCTGAAGAGTTCAACTCATTACATTCAGTATTCAGTGAGAATAGAAATTTAGATTTTTGAAAAATACCCCCAAAACTTCAACGTTTTCCATAGCCGGCATCATCGAAAAGTCAGTTTTTCACCCAAAAATCCAACTTCACCAAAATTCTCAAAAGTTCACACCAGGTGCCTAGAGGCCAGTACTGAATTCCCTGAAGAGTTCAACTCATTACATTCAGTATCCAGTGAGAAAAGAAACATTTAGATTTTTTAAAAAATACCCCCAAAACTTCAACGTTTTCCATAGCCGGCATCATCGAAAAAGTCAGTTTTTGACCCAAAAATCCAACTTCACCAAAATTCCTCAAAGTTCACACCAGGTGCCTAGAGGCCAGTACTGAATTCCCTGAAGAGTTCAACTCATTACATTCAGTATTCAGAGAGAATAGAAACATTTAGATTTAAAAAAAAATACCCCCAAAACTTCAACGTTTTCCATAGCCGGCATCATCGAAAAGTCAGTTTTTCACCCAAAAATCCAACTTCACCAAAATTGCTCAAAGGTTCACACCAGGTGCCTAGAGGCCAGTACTGAATTCCCTGAAGAGTTCAACTCATTACATTCAGTATTCAGTGAGAAAAGAAACATTTAGATTTTTAAAAAATACCCCCAAAACTTCAACGTTTTCCATAGCCGGCATCATCGAAAAAGTCAGTTTTTGACCCAAAACCAACTTCACCAAAATTGCTCAAAGTTTCACACCAGGTGCCTAGAGGCCAGTACTGAATTCCCTGAAGAGTTAACTCATTACATTCAGTATTCAGTGAGAATAGAAACATTTAGATTTTTGCAAAATACCCCCAAAACTTCAACGTTTTCCATAGCCGGCATCATCGAAAAAGTCAGTTTTTGACCCAAAAATCCAACTTCACCAAAATTGCTCAAAAGTTCACACCAGGTGCCTAGAGGCCAGTACTGAATTCCCTGAAGAGTTCAACTCATTACATTCAGTATTCAGTGAGAATAGAAACATTTAGATTTTTGAAAAAATACCCCCAAAACTTCAACGTTTTCCATAGCCGGCATCATCGAAAAAGTCAGTTTTTGACCCAAAAATCCAACTTCACCAAAATTCCTCAAAAGTTCACACAGGTGCCTAGAGGCCAGTACTGAATTCCCTGAAGAGTTCAACTCATTACATTCAGTATTCAGAGAGAATAGAAACATTTAGATTTGTGAAAATACCCCCAAAACTTCAACGTTTTCCATAGCCGGCATCATCGAAAAGTCAGTTTTTGACCCAAAAATCCAACTTCACCAAATTGCTCAAAAGTTCACACCAGGTGCCTAGAGGCCAGTACTGAATTCCCTGAAGAGTTCAACTCATTACATTCAGTATCCAGTGAGAAAAGAAACATTTAGATTTTTTTTAAAATACCCCCAAAACTTCAACGTTTTCCATAGCCGGCATCATCGAAAAGTCAGTTTTTGACCCAAAAATCCAACTTCACCAAATTGCTCAAAAGTTCACACCAGGTGCCTAGAGGCCAGTACTGAATTCCCTGAAGAGTTCAACTCATTACATTCAGTATTCAGTGAGAAAGAAACATTTAGATTTTTGAAAAAATACCCCCAAAACTTCAACGTTTTCCATAGCCGGCATCATCGAAAAAGTCAGTTTTTGACCCAAAAATCCAACTTCACCAAAATTCCTCAAAAGTTCACACCAGGTGCCTAGAGGCCAGTACTGAATTCCCTGAAGAGTTCAACTCATTACATTCAGTATCCAGTGAGAAAAGAAACATTTAGATTTTTTAAAAATACCCCAAAACTTCAACGTTTTCCATAGCCGGCATCATCGAAAAAGTCTTTTTTGACCCAAAAATCCAACTTCACCAAATTGCTCAAAGTTCACACTAGGTGCCTAGAGGCCAGTACTGAATTCCCTGAAGAGTTCAACTCATTACATTCAGTATCCAGTGAGAAAAGAAACATTTAGATTTTTTAAAAAAAATACCCCCAAAACTTCAACGTTTTCCATAGCCGGCATCATCGAAAAAGTCAGTTTTGACCCAAAAATCCAACTTCACCAAATTCCTCAAAAGTTCACACCAGGTGCCTAGAGGCCAGTACTGAATTCCCTGAAGAGTTCAACTCATTACATTCAGTATTCAGTGAGAATAGAAACATTTAGATTTTTGAAAAAATACCCCCAAAACTTCAACGTTTTCCATAGCCGGCATCATCGAAAAGTCAGTTTTTCACCCCAAAAATCCAACTTCACCAAAATTGCTCAAAGGTTCACACCAGGTGCCTAGAGGCCAGTACTGAATTCCCTGAAGAGTTCAACTCATTACATTCAGTATTCAGTGAGAAGAAACATTTAGATTTTTTTAAAATACCCCCAAAACTTCAACGTTTTCCATAGCCGGCATCATCGAAAAAGTCAGTTTTTGACCCAAAATCCAACTTCACAAAATTGCTCAAAAGTTCACACCAGGTGCCTAGAGGCCAGTACTGAATTCCCTGAAGAGTTCAAACTCATTACATTCAGTATTCAGTGAGAAAGAAACATTTAGATTTTTTAAAAATACCCCAAAACTTCAACGTTTTCCATAGCCGGCATCATCGAAAAAGTCAGTTTTTGACCCAAAAATCCAACTTCACCAAAATTGCTCAAAAGTTCACACCAGGTGCCTAGAGGCCAGTACTGAATTCCCTGAAGAGTTCAACTCATTACATTCAGTATTCAGTGAGAATAGAAACATTTAGATTTTTGAAAAAAATACCCCCAAAACTTCAACGTTTTCCATAGCCGGCATCATCGAAAAAGTCAGTTTTGACCCAAAAATCCAACTTCACCAAAATTGCTCAAAAGTTCACACCAGGTGCCTAGAGGCCAGTACTGAATTCCCTGAAGAGTTCAACTCATTACATTCAGTATTCAAGTGAGAATAGAAACATTTAGATTTTTGAAAATACCCCCAAAACTTCAACGTTTTCCATAGCCGGCATCATCGAAAAGTCAGTTTTTTGACCCAAAAATCCAACTTCACCAAAATTGCTCAAAAGTTCACACCAGGTGCCTAGAGGCCAGTACTGAATTCCCTGAAGAGTTCAACTCATTACATTCAGTATCCAGTGAGAAAAGAAACATTTAGATTTTTTTAAAATACCCCCAAAACTTCAACGTTTTCCATAGCCGGCATCATCGAAAAGTCAGTTTTTGACCCAAAATCCAACTTCACCAAAATTGCTCAAAAGTTCACACCAGGTGCCTAGAGGCCAGTACTGAATTCCCTGAAGAGTTCAACTCATTACATTCAGTATTCAGAGAGAATAGAAACATTTAGATTTGTGAAAAAATACCCCAAAACTTCAACGTTTTCCATAGCCGGCATCATCGAAAAAGTCAGTTTTTGACCCAAAAATCCAACTTCACCAAAATTGCTCAAAAGTTCACACCAGGTGCCTAGAGGCCAGTACTGAATTCCCTGAAGAGTTCAACTCATTACATTCAGTATCCATGAGAAAGAAACATTTTAGATTTTTTTAAAATACCCCCAAAACTTCAACGTTTCCATAGCCGGCATCATCGAAAAAGTCAGTTTTGACCCAAAAATCCAACTTCACACAAAATTGCTCAAAAGTTCACACCAGGTGCCTAGAGGCCAGTACTGAATTCCCTGAAGAGTTCAACTCATTACATTCAGTATTCAGTGAGAATAGAAACTTTAGATTTGTGAAAAAAATACCCCCAAAACTTCAACGTTTTCCATAGCCGGCATCATCGAAAAAGTCAGTTTTTGACCCAAAAATCCAACTTCACCAAAATTGCTCAAAAGTTCACACCAGGTGCCTAGAGGCCAGTACTGAATTCCCTGAAGAGTTCAACTCATTACATTCAGTATTCAGTGAGAATAGAAACATTTAGATTTTTAAAAAAATACCCCCAAAACTTCAACGTTTTCCATAGCCGGCATCATCGAAAAAGTCAGTTTTGACCCAAAAATCCAACTTCACCAAAATTGCTCAAAAGTTCACACCAGGTGCCTAGAGGCCAGTACTGAATTCCCTGAAGAGTTCAACTCATTACATTCAGTATTCAGTGAGAAAAGAAACATTTAGATTTTTTAAAAATACCCCCAAAACTTCAACGTTTTCCATAGCCGGCATCATCGAAAAAGTCAGTTTTGACCCAAAAATCCAACTTCACCAAAATTGCTCAAAAGTTCACACCAGGTGCCTAGAGGCCAGTACTGAATTCCCTGAAGAGTTCAACTCATTACATTCAGTATTCAGAGAGAATAGAAACATTTAGATTTGTGAAAAATACCCCCAAAACTTCAACGTTTTCCATAGCCGGCATCATCGAAAAAGTCAGTTTTTGACCCAAAAATCCAACTTCACCAAAATTGCTCAAAAGTTCACACCAGGTGCCTAGAGGCCAGTACTGAATTCCCTGAAGAGTTCAACTCATTACATTCAGTATCCAGTGAGAAAAGAAACATTTAGATTTTTTTAAAAATACCCCCAAAACTTCAACGTTTTCCATAGCCGGCATCATCGAAAAAGTCAGTTTTTGACCCAAAAATCCAACTTCACCAAAATTGCTCAAAAGTTCACACCAGGTGCCTAGAGGCCAGTACTGAATTCCCTGAAGAGTTCAACTCATTACATTCAGTATTCAGAGAAAAGAAACATTTAGATTTTTGAAAAAATACCCCCAAAACTTCAACGTTTTCCATAGCCGGCATCATCGAAAAAGTCAGTTTTTGACCCAAAAATCCAACTTCACCAAAATTGCTCAAAAGTTCACACCAGGTGCCTAGAGGCCAGTACTGAATTCCCTGAAGAGTTCAACTCATTACATTCAGTATCCAGTGAGAAAAGAAACATTTAGATTTTTTTAAAATACCCCCAAAACTTCAACGTTTTCCATAGCCGGCATCATCGAAAAAGTCAGTTTTGACCCAAAAATCCAACTTCACCAAAATTGCTCAAAAGTTCACACCAGGTGCCTAGAGGCCAGTACTGAATTCCTGAAGAGTTCAACTCATTACATTCAGTATCCAGTGAGAAAAGAAACATTTAGATTTTTAAAAAATACCCCCAAAACTTCAACGTTTTCCATAGCCGGCATCATCGAAAAAGTCAGTTTTGACCCAAAAATCCAACTTCACCAAAATTCTCAAAAGTTCACACCAGGTGCCTAGAGGCCAGTACTGAATTCCCTGAAGAGTTCAACTCATTACATTCAGTATTCAGTGAGAATAGAAACATTTAGATTTTAAAAAAATCCCCCAAAACTTCAACGTTTTCCATAGCCGGCATCATCGAAAAAGTCAGTTTTTGACCCAAAAATCCAACTTCACCAAAATTGCTCAAAAGTTCACACCAGGTGCCTAGAGGCCAGTACTGAATTCCCTGAAGAGTTCAACTCATTACATTCAGTATCCAGTGAGAAAAGAAACATTTAGATTTTTTACAAAATACCCCCAAAACTTCAACGTTTTCCATAGCCGGCATCATCGAAAAAGTCAGTTTTTGACCCAAAAATCCAACTTCACCAAAATTGCTCAAAAGTTCACACCAGGTGCCTAGAGGCCAGTACTGAATTCCCTGAAGAGTTCAACTCATTACATTCAGTATTCAGTGAGAATAGAAACATTTAGATTTTTGAAAAAATACCCCCAAAACTTCAACGTTTTCCATAGCCGGCATCATCGAAAAAGTCAGTTTTTGACCCAAAAATCCAACTTCACCAAAATTGCTCAAAAGTTCACACCAGGTGCCTAGAGGCCAGTACTGAATTCCCTGAAGAGTTCAACTCATTACATTCAGTATTCAGTGAGAATAGAAACATTTAGATTTTTGAAAAAATACCCCCAAAACTTCAACGTTTTCCATAGCCGGCATCATCGAAAAAGTCAGTTTTGACCCAAAAATCCAACTTCACCAAAATTGCTCAAAAGTTCACACCAGGTGCCTAGAGGCCAGTACTGAATTCCCTGAAGAGTTCAACTCATTACATTCAGTATTCAGAGAGAAAAGAAACATTTAGATTTTTGAAAAAATACCCCCAAAACTTCAACGTTTTCCATAGCCGGCATCATCGAAAAGTCAGTTTTTGACCCAAAAATCCAACTTCACCAAAATTGCTCAAAAGTTCACACCAGGTGCCTAGAGGCCAGTACTGAATTCCCTGAAGAGTTCAACTCATTACATTCAGTATCCAGTGAGAAAGAAACATTTAGATTTTTTAAAAATACCCCCAAAACTTCAACGTTTTCCATAGCCGGCATCATCGAAAAAGTCAGTTTTTGACCCAAAAATCCAACTTCACCAAAATTGCTCAAAAGTTCACACCAGGTGCCTAGAGGCCAGTACTGAATTCCCTGAAGAGTTCAACTCATTACATTCAGTATTCAGTGAGAATAGAAACATTTAGATTTTTGAAAAATACCCCCAAAACTTCAACGTTTTCCATAGCCGGCATCATCGAAAAAGTCAGTTTTTGACCCAAAAATCCAACTTCACCAAAATTCTCAAAAGTTCACACCAGGTGCCTAGAGGCCAGTACTGAATTCCCTGAAGAGTTCAACTCATTACATTCAGTATCCAGTGAGAAAAGAAACATTTAGATTTTTTTAAAAATACCCCCAAAACTTCAACGTTTTCCATAGCCGGCATCATCGAAAAAGTCAGTTTTGACCCAAAAATCCAACTTCACCAAAATTGCTCAAAAGTTCACACCAGGTGCCTAGAGGCCAGTACTGAATTCCCTGAAGAGTTCAACTCATTACATTCAGTATCCAGTGAGAAAAGAAACATTTAGATTTTTGAAAAAATACCCCCAAACTTCAACGTTTTCCATAGCCGGCATCATCGAAAAAGTCAGTTTTTGACCCAAAAATCCAACTTCACCAAAATTGCTCAAAAGTTCACACCAGGTGCCTAGAGGCCAGTACTGAATTCCCTGAAGAGTTCAACTCATTACATTCAGTATTCAGTGAGAATAGAAACATTTAGATTTTTAAAAAAATACCCCCAAAACTTCAACGTTTTCCATAGCCGGCATCATCGAAAAAGTCAGTTTTTCACCCAAAAATCCAACTTCACCAAAATTGCTCAAAAGTTCACACCAGGTGCCTAGAGGCCAGTACTGAATTCCCTGAAGAGTTCAACTCATTACATTCAGTATCCAGTGAGAAAAGAAAACTTTTAGATTTTTAAAAAATACCCCCAAAACTTCAACGTTTTCCATAGCCGGCATCATCGAAAAAGTCAGTTTTTGACCCAAAAATCCAACTTCACCAAAATTGCTCAAAAGTTCACACCAGGTGCCTAGAGGCCAGTACTGAATTCCCTGAAGAGTTCAACTCATTACATTCAGTATTCAGTGAGAATAGAAACATTTAGATTTTTCAAAAAATACCCCCAAAACTTCAACGTTTTCCATAGCCGGCATCATCGAAAAAGTCAGTTTTTGACCCAAAAATCCAACTTCACCAAAATTGCTCAAAAGTTCACACCAGGTGCCTAGAGGCCAGTACTGAATTCCCTGAAGAGTTCAACTCATTACATTCAGTATCCAGTGAGAAAAGAAACATTTAGATTTTTTTAAAAATACCCCCAAAACTTCAACGTTTTCCATAGCCGGCATCATCGAAAAAGTCAGTTTTTGACCCAAAAATCCAACTTCACCAAAATTCTCAAAAGTTCACACCAGGTGCCTAGAGGCCAGTACTGAATTCCCTGAAGAGTTCAACTCATTACATTCAGTATCCAGTGAGAAAAGAAACATTTAGATTTTTGAAAAAATACCCCCAAAACTTCAACGTTTTCCATAGCCGGCATCATCGAAAAAGTCAGTTTTTGACCCAAAAATCCAACTTCACCAAAATTGCTCAAAAGTTCACACCAGGTGCCTAGAGGCCAGTACTGAATTCCCTGAAGAGTTCAACTCATTACATTCAGTATCAGTGAGAATAGAAACATTTAGATTTTTGAAAAAATACCCCCAAAACTTCAACGTTTTCCATAGCCGGCATCATCGAAAAAGTCAGTTTTGACCCAAAAATCCAACTTCACCAAAATTCTCAAAAGTTCACACCAGGTGCCTAGAGGCCAGTACTGAATTCCCTGAAGAGTTCAACTCATTACATTCAGTATTCAGTGAGAATAGAAACATTTAGATTTTTGAAAAAATACCCCCAAAACTTCAACGTTTTCCATAGCCGGCATCATCGAAAAAGTCAGTTTTTGACCCAAAAATCCAACTTCACCAAAATTGCTCAAAAGTTCACACCAGGTGCCTAGAGGCCAGTACTGAATTCCCTGAAGAGTTCAACTCATTACATTCAGTATCCAGTGAGAAAAGAAACATTTAGATTTTTTAAAAAATACCCCAAAACTTCAACGTTTTCCATAGCCGGCATCATCGAAAAAGTCAGTTTTGACCCAAAAATCCAACTTCACCAAAATTGCTCAAAAGTTCACACCAGGTGCCTAGAGGCCAGTACTGAATTCCCTGAAGAGTTCAACTCATTACATTCAGTATTCAGTGAGAATAGAAACATTTAGATTTTTAAAAATACCCCCAAAACTTCAACGTTTTCCATAGCCGGCATCATCGAAAAAGTCAGTTTTTGACCCAAAAATCCAACTTCACCAAAATTGCTCAAAAGTTCACACCAGGTGCCTAGAGGCCAGTACTGAATTCCCTGAAGAGTTCAACTCATTACATTCAGTATTCAGTGAGAATAGAAACATTTAGATTTTTGAAAAAAACCCCCAAAACTTCAACGTTTTCCATAGCCGGCATCATCGAAAAAGTCAGTTTTTGACCCAAAAATCCAACTTCACCAAAATTGCTCAAAAGTTCACACCAGGTGCCTAGAGGCCAGTACTGAATTCCCTGAAGAGTTCAACTCATTACATTCAGTATTCAGTGAGAATAGAAACATTTAGATTTTTGAAAAAATACCCCCAAAACTTCAACGTTTTCCATAGCCGGCATCATCGAAAAAGTCAGTTTTTGACCCAAAAATCCAACTTCACCAAAATTGCTCAAAAGTTCACACCAGGTGCCTAGAGGCCAGTACTGAATTCCCTGAAGAGTTCAACTCATTACATTCAGTATCCAGTGAGAAAAGAAACATTTAGATTTTTTTAAAAATACCCCCAAAACTTCAACGTTTTCCATAGCCGGCATCATCGAAAAAGTCAGTTTTTGACCCAAAAATCCAACTTCACCAAAATTGCTCAAAAGTTCACACCAGGTGCCTAGAGGCCAGTACTGAATTCCCTGAAGAGTTCAACTCATTACATTCAGTATTCAGTGAGAATAGAAACATTTAGATTTGTGAAAAAATACCCCCAAAACTTCAACGTTTTCCATAGCCGGCATCATCGAAAAAGTCAGTTTTTCACCCAAAAATCCAACTTCACCAAAATTGCTCAAAAGTTCACACCAGGTGCCTAGAGGCCAGTACTGAATTCCCTGAAGAGTTCAACTCATTACATTCAGTATCCAGTGAGAAAAGAAACATTTAGATTTTTTAAAAAATACCCCCAAAACTTCAACGTTTTCCATAGCCGGCATCATCGAAAAAGTCAGTTTTGACCCAAAAATCCAACTTCACCAAAATTGCTCAAAAGTTCACACCAGGTGCCTAGAGGCCAGTACTGAATTCCCTGAAGAGTTCAACTCATTACATTCAGTATTCAGTGAGAATAGAAACATTTAGATTTTAAAAAAAATACCCCCAAAACTTCAACGTTTTCCATAGCCGGCATCATCGAAAAAGTCAGTTTTTCACCCAAAAATCCAACTTCACCAAAATTGCTCAAAAGTTCACACCAGGTGCCTAGAGGCCAGTACTGAATTCCCTGAAGAGTTCAACTCATTACATTCAGTATCCAGTGAGAAAAGAAAACATTTAGATTTTTTAAAAATACCCCCAAAACTTCAACGTTTTCCATAGCCGGCATCATCGAAAAAGTCAGTTTTTGACCCAAAAATCCAACTTCACCAAAATTGCTCAAAAGTTCACACCAGGTGCCTAGAGGCCAGTACTGAATTCCCTGAAGAGTTAAACTCATTACATTCAGTATTCAGTGAGAATAGAAACATTTAGATTTTTGCAAAAATACCCCCAAAACTTCAACGTTTTCCATAGCCGGCATCATCGAAAAAGTCAGTTTTTGACCCAAAAATCCAACTTCACCAAAATTGCTCAAAAGTTCACACCAGGTGCCTAGAGGCCAGTACTGAATTCCCTGAAGAGTTCAACTCATTACATTCAGTATCCAGTGAGAAAAGAAACATTTAGATTTTTTTAAAAATACCCCAAAACTTCAACGTTTTCCATAGCCGGCATCATCGAAAAAGTCAGTTTTTGACCCAAAAATCCAACTTCACCAAAATTGCTCAAAAGTTCACACCAGGTGCCTAGAGGCCAGTACTGAATTCCCTGAAGAGTTCAACTCATTACATTCAGTATTCAGTGAGAATAGAAACATTTAGATTTTTGAAAAAATACCCCAAAACTTCAACGTTTTCCATAGCCGGCATCATCGAAAAAGTCAGTTTTTGACCCAAAAATCCAACTTCACCAAAATTCTCAAAAGTTCACACCAGGTGCCTAGAGGCCAGTACTGAATTCCCTGAAGAGTTCAACTCATTACATTCAGTATCCAGTGAGAAAGAAACATTTAGATTTTTAAAAAATACCCCAAAACTTCAACGTTTTCCATAGCCGGCATCATCGAAAAAGTCAGTTTTGACCCAAAAATCCAACTTCACCAAAATTCCTCAAAAGTTCACACCAGGTGCCTAGAGGCCAGTACTGAATTCCCTGAAGAGTTCAACTCATTACATTCAGTATTCAGTGAGAATAGAAACATTTAGATTTTTAAAAAAATACCCCCAAAACTTCAACGTTTTCCATAGCCGGCATCATCGAAAAAGTCAGTTTTTCACCCAAAAATCCAACTTCACCAAAATTGCTCAAAAGTTCACACCAGGTGCCTAGAGGCCAGTACTGAATTCCCTGAAGAGTTCAACTCATTACATTCAGTATCCAGTGAGAAAAGAAACATTTAGATTTTTTTAAAAATACCCCCAAAACTTCAACGTTTTCCATAGCCGGCATCATCGAAAAAGTCAGTTTTGACCCAAAAATCCAACTTCACCAAAATTCCTCAAAAGTTCACACCAGGTGCCTAGAGGCCAGTACTGAATTCCCTGAAGAGTTCAACTCATTACATTCAGTATTCAGTGAGAATAGAAACATTTAGATTTTTGCAAAAATACCCCCAAAACTTCAACGTTTTCCATAGCCGGCATCATCGAAAAAGTCAGTTTTTGACCCAAAAATCCAACTTCACCAAAATTGCTCAAAAGTTCACACCAGGTGCCTAGAGGCCAGTACTGAATTCCCTGAAGAGTTCAACTCATTACATTCAGTATCCAGTGAGAAAAGAAACATTTAGATTTTTTTTAAAATACCCCCAAAACTTCAACGTTTTCCATAGCCGGCATCATCGAAAAAGTCAGTTTTGACCCAAAAATCCAACTTCACCAAAATTGCTCAAAAGTTCACACCAGGTGCCTAGAGGCCAGTACTGAATTCCCTGAAGAGTTCAACTCATTACATTCAGTATTCAGTGAGAATAGAAACATTTAGATTTTTGAAAAAATACCCCAAAACTTCAACGTTTTCCATAGCCGGCATCATCGAAAAAGTCAGTTTTGACCCAAAAATCCAACTTCACCAAAATTGCTCAAAAGTTCACACCAGGTGCCTAGAGGCCAGTACTGAATTCCCTGAAGAGTTCAACTCATTACATTCAGTATCCAGTGAGAAAAGAAACATTTAGATTTTTTAAAAATACCCCCAAAACTTCAACGTTTTCCATAGCCGGCATCATCGAAAAAGTCAGTTTTGACCCAAAAATCCAACTTCACCAAAATTGCTCAAAAGTTCACACCAGGTGCCTAGAGGCCAGTACTGAATTCCCTGAAGAGTTCAACTCATTACATTCAGTATTCAGTGAGAATAGAAACATTTAGATTTTAAAAAAATACCCCCAAAACTTCAACGTTTTCCATAGCCGGCATCATCGAAAAAGTCAGTTTTTCACCCAAAAATCCAACTTCACCAAAATTGCTCAAAGGTTCACACCAGGTGCCTAGAGGCCAGTACTGAATTCCCTGAAGAGTTCAACTCATTACATTCAGTATTCAGTGAGAAAAGAAACATTTAGATTTTTAAAAAAATACCCCCAAAACTTCAACGTTTTCCATAGCCGGCATCATCGAAAAAGTCAGTTTTTCACCCAAAAATCCAACTTCACCAAAATTGCTCAAAGTTCACACCAGGTGCCTAGAGGCCAGTACTGAATTCCCTGAAGAGTTCAACTCATTACATTCAGTATCCAGTGAGAAAAGAAACATTTAGATTTTTTTAAAAATACCCCCAAAACTTCAACGTTTTCCATAGCCGGCATCATCGAAAAAGTCAGTTTTTCACCCAAAAATCCAACTTCACCAAAATTCCTCAAAGGTTCACACCAGGTGCCTAGAGGCCAGTACTGAATTCCCTGAAGAGTTCAACTCATTACATTCAGTATTCAGTGAGATTAGAAACATTTAGATTTTTGAAAAATACCCCCAAAACTTCAACGTTTTCCATAGCAGGTATCATCGAAAAAGTCAGTTTTGACCCAAAAATCCAACTTCACCAAAATTCCTCAAAAGTTCACACCAGGTGCCTAGAGGCCAGTACTGAATTCCCTGAAGAGTTCAACTCATTACATTCAGTATTCAGAGAGAATAGAAACATTTAGATTTGTGAAAAAATACCCCCAAAACTTCAAAGTTTTCCATAGCCGGCATCATCGAAAAGTCAGTTTTTGACCCAAAAATCAAACTTCACCAAAATTGCTCAAAAGTTCACCCTAGGTGCCTAGAGGCCAGTACTGAATTCCCTGAAGAGTTCAACTCATTACATTCAGTATTCAGAGAGAATAGAAACATTTAGAATTGTGAAAAAATACCCCCAAAACTTCAACGTTTTCCATAGCCGGCATCATTGAAAAAGTCAGTTTTTGACCCAACAATCCAACTTCACCAAAATTGCTCAAAAGTTCACACCAGGTGCCTAGAGGCCAGTACTGAATTCCCTGAAGAGTTCAACTCATTACATTCAGCATCCAGTGAGAAAAGAAACATTTAGATTTTTTTTAAAAATACCCCCAAAACTTCAACGCTTTCCATAACCGGCATCATCGAAAAAGTCAGTTTTTCACCCAAAAATCCAACTTCACCAAAATTCCTCAAAGGTGCACACCAGGTGCCTAGAGGCCAGTACTGAATTCCCTGAAGAGTTCAACTCATTACATTCAGTATTCAGTGAGAAAAGAAACATTTAGATTTTTTTAAAAATACCCCCAAAACTTCAACGTTTTCCATAGCCGGCATCATCGAAAAAGTCAGTTTTTCACCCAAAAATCCAACTTCACCAAAATTGCTCAAAGGTTCACACCAGGTGCCTAGAGGCCAGTACTGAATTCCCTGAAGAGTTCAACTCATTACATTCAGTATTCAGTGAGAAAAGAAACATTTAGATTTTTGAAAAAAAACCCCAAAACTTCAACGTTTTCCATAACCGGCATCATCGAAAAAGTAAGTTTTTCACCCAAAAATCCAACTTCACCAAAATTCCTCAAAGGTGCACACCAGGTGCCTAGAGGCCAGTACTGAATTCCCTGAAGAGTTCAACTCATTACATTCAGTATTCAGTGAGAAAAGAAACATTTAGATTTTTAAAAAATACCCCCAAAACTTCAACGTTTTCCATAGCCGGCATCATCGAAAAAGTAAGTTTTTCACCCAAAAATCCAACTTCACCAAAATTGCTCAAAGGTTCACACCAGGTGCCTAGAGGGAAGTACTGAATTCCCTGAAGAGTTCAACTCATTACATTCAGTATTCAGTGAGATTAGAAACATTTAGATTTTTGAAAAAATACCCCCAAAACTTCAACGTTTTCCATAGCAGGTATCATCGAAAAAGTCAGTTTTGACCCAAAAATCGAACTTCACCAAAATTCCTCAAAAGTTCACACCAGGTGCCTAGAGGCCAGTACTGAATTCCCTGAAGAGTTCAACTCATTACATTCAGTATTCAGAGAGAATAGAAACATTTAGATTTGTGAAAAAATACCCCCAAAACTTCAAAGTTTTCCATAGCCGGCATCATCGAAAAGTCAGTTTTTGACCCAACAATCCAACTTCACCAAAATTGCTCAAAAGTTCACCCTAGGTGCCTAGAGGCCAGTACTGAATTCCCTGAAGAGTTCAACTCATTACATTCAGTATTCAGAGAGAATAGAAACATTTAGATTTGTGAAAAAATACCCCCAAAACTTCAACGTTTTCCATAGCCGGCATCATTGAAAAAGTCAGTTTTTGACCCAAAAATCCAACTTCACCAAAATTGCTCAAAAGTTCACACCAGGTGCCTAGAGGCCAGTACTGAATTCCCTGAAGAGTTCAACTCATTACATTCAGTATCCAGTGAGAAAAGAAACATTTAGATTTTTTTTAAAAATACCCCCAAAACTTCAACGCTTTCCATAACCGGCATCATCGAAAAAGTCAGTTTTTCACCCAAAAATCCAACTTCACCAAAATTCCTCAAAGGTGCACACCAGGTGCCTAGAGGCCAGTACTGAATTCCCTGAAGAGTTCAACTCATTACATTCAGTATTCAGTGAGAAAAGAAACATTTAGATTTTTTTAAAAATACCCCCAAAACTTCAACGTTTTCCATAGCCGGCATCATCGAAAAAGTCAGTTTTTCACCCAAAAATCCAACTTCACCAAAATTCCTCAAAGGTGCACACCAGGTGCCTAGAGGCCAGTACTGAATTCCCTGAAGAGTTCAACTCATTACATTCAGTATTCAGTGAGAAAAGAAACATTTAGATTTTTTAAAAAATACCCCCAAAACTTCAACGTTTTCCATAGCCGGCATCATCGAAAAAGTAAGTTTTTCACCCAAAAATCCAACTTCACCAAAATTGCTCAAAGGTTCACACCAGGTGCCTAGAGGGAAGTACTGAATTCCCTGAAGAGTTCAACTCATTACATTCAGTATTCAGTGAGATTAGAAACATTTAGATTTTTGAAAAATACCCCCAAAACTTCAACGTTTTCCATAGCAGGTATCATCGAAAAAGTCAGTTTTGACCCAAAAATCCAACTTCACCAAAATTCCTCAAAAGTTCACACCAGGTGCCTAGAGGCCAGTACTGAATTCCCTGAAGAGTTCAACTCATTACATTCAGTATTCAGAGAGAATAGAAACATTTAGATTTGTGAAAAAATACCCCCAAAACTTCAAAGTTTTCCATAGCCGGCATCATCGAAAAGTCAGTTTTTGACCCAAAAATCAAACTTCACCAAAATTGCTCAAAAGTTCACCCTAGGTGCCTAGAGGCCAGTACTGAATTCCCTGAAGAGTTCAACTCATTACATTCAGTATTCAGAGAGAATAGAAACATTTAGATTTGTGAAAAAATACCCCCAAAACTTCAACGTTTTCCATAGCCGGCATCATTGAAAAAGTCAGTTTTTGACCCAACAATCCAACTTCACCAAAATTGCTCAAAAGTTCACACCAGGTGCCTAGAGGCCAGTACTGAATTCCCTGAAGAGTTCAACTCATTACATTCAGTATCCAGTGAGAAAAGAAACATTTAGATTTTTTTAAAAATACCCCCAAAACTTCAACGCTTTCCATAACCGGCATCATCGAAAAAGTCAGTTTTTCACCCAAAAATCCAACTTCACCAAAATTCCTCAAAGGTGCACACCAGGTGCCTAGAGGCCAGTACTGAATTCCCTGAAGAGTTCAACTCATTACATTCAGTATTCAGTGAGAAAAGAAACATTTAGATTTTTTAAAAATACCCCAAAAACTTCAACGTTTTCCATAGCCGGCATCATCGAAAAAGTCAGTTTTTCACCCAAAAATCCAACTTCACCAAAATTGCTCAAAGGTTCACACCAGGTGCCTAGAGGCCAGTACTGAATTCCCTGAAGAGTTCAACTCATTACATTCAGTATTCAGTGAGAAAAGAAACATTTAGATTTTTGAAAAAAAAACCCCAAAACTTCAACGTTTTCCATAGCCGGCATCATCGAAAAAGTCAGTTTTGACCCAAAAATCCAACTTCACCAAAATTCCTCAAAAGTTCACACCAGGTGCCTAGAGGCCAGTACTGAATTCCCTGAAGAGTTCAACTCATTACATTCAGTATCCAGTGAGAAAAGAAACATTTAGATTTGTGAAAAAATACCCCCAAAACTTCAACGTTTTCCATAGCCGGCATCATCGAAAAAGTCAGTTTTGACCCAAAAATCCAACTTCACCAAAATTCCTCAAAAGTTCACACCAGGTGCCTAGAGGCCAGTACTGAATTCCCTGAAGAGTTCAACTCATTACATTCAGTATTCAAAGAGAATAGAAACATTTAGATTTTTAAAAAATACCCCCAAAACTTCAACGTTTTCCATAACCGGCATCATCGAAAAAGTAAGTTTTTCACCCAAAAATCCAACTTCACCAAAATTGCTCAAAGGTGCACACCAGGTGCCTAGAGGCCAGTACTGAATTCCCTGAAGAGTTCAACTCATTACATTCAGTATTCAGTGAGAATAGAAACATTTAGATTTTTTAAAAAATACCCCCAAAACTTCAACGTTTTCTATAGCAGGCATCATCGAAAAAGTCAGTTTTGACCCAAAAATCCAACTTCACCAAAATTCCTCAAAAGTTCACACCAGGTGCCTAGAGGCCAGTACTGAATTCCCTGAAGAGTTCAACTCATTACATTCAGTATTGAAAGAGAATAGAAACATTTAGATTTTTAAAAAATACCCCCAAAACTTCAACGTTTTCCATAACCGGCATCATCGAAAAAGTAAGTTTTTCACCCAAAAATCCAACTTCACCAAAATTGCTCAAAGGTGCACACCAGGTGCCTAGAGGCCAGTACTGAATTCCCTGAAGAGTTCAACTCATTACATTCAGTATTCAGTGAGAAAAGAAACATTTAGATTTTTAAAAAAATACCCCCAAAACTTCAACGTTTTCCATAGCCGGCATCATCAAAAAAGTCAGTTTTTCACCCAAAATCCAAAAATCCAATCCAATGGCACCACAACTCGTCTTCACACAAAATAGACAGATTATTTCATATTGTTCCAAAATCAGTACGTATTTAAACAACTGCCTGTTTACCTGGGTCAGGGCACATCGATTTTCCAGCGATCTCCGAAAACATCGAAGCGATCATGCCGCCATGATCGCTGGAAATTTTCCTGCTCGCTGATTGGTCGAGGCAATCGC
This sequence comes from Patiria miniata, assembly GCF_015706575.1. Taxonomy (NCBI): domain Eukaryota; kingdom Metazoa; phylum Echinodermata; class Asteroidea; order Valvatida; family Asterinidae; genus Patiria; species Patiria miniata. The sequence goes on from NW_024037066.1 coordinate 1,382,677, forward strand.
TTCTTACAATTCCCGGATGTACATGTAAACATGTAGTTCGTGTGCAAGTTATGGATTTGTATATCGTTTTCTGTCCAGAATTGTTTTAACTTGGGAAGTTTTGGGGGATACTGATGTAACAATCACCTTACTTATAAATTTGTTTTATTATTTATTATTTCATTTTTAAAGCTATCCTTTCGGCAGTCATATATCTTAACTGAAAACATGTCTGGAATCTCACCCCACCCCAAAATGTGAACATTTGCAATGAAGGAGAAAGTAAATCTGAAATCTTTTTTTTTTCGACTGTTAACTCTTTTATTTCGTTACAAACAACATTGTTACATTACACACATTCAAAACATAAAAAATTGACACTATAGAAAACCTCTTTATCACCAACTGCAATATTTTACCCTGCTGTTTTGTGCATACTCTGTATTCATTTCGTACCATAAAATTTAAGAGTAACTAAAAAGTTTCATAAAGAAAATGAAACAGTCTGACACCGGCCAAAAAAACTGCATTTCACACTGATTGGAAATCATATAACCCGTATTAGTACGCAAGTACATGTACATGTATTATCACAATCTCCATCATATATCAACCATACCGGTGGTTTTGTTTCTGAAAAAAAAGTGCAGAATCAATAACTGCATGATTGACACATACACAATAACAAGTCTGCATCAAAAACTCAACTATACATAAACACAGTTAATGATAAAATGATAAAAAGTCTTTTCTCTTGGAAAATTAAACTTATGGCATGTACAGTGGATATGAAACTAAAATAAAAAATATATGTCATAATGTTCACTTTAACTTCCAATACAACCGTTTACTTCGAAACCCGTATAGAGTAAATGGTACTCGTCTAAGATATTTTGCAATGCATAAATAAATAGTTTTGAATACTTTCTTTTTGGCATTTAAACAACTTAATTAGCAAAGAGTATTTATAGTTGAAGCACACATTAATAACTCAGCTGCTGTACTGGCAATTAAGTAAGATAGCACCTTTGCTTTACCTGAAAGACTTGAAATATTAACAACAAAGTAAACCGCAGCAAGTTTCAGAACATAAAACCAAAATATTTCACATGCATTAAAATAAGTTTGCATTCAAATTACATAACCCGCTTCATTTTACTCCCTTTGAATTAACATAATGAAGTGTATTTGAATTATACCGATTAAATTTCTTGAACTTGTGCCAGAATAATGGTTTTACACTAAACATTTAGCTAGAATATAAATGAAAATAAAAGCTCTACTACTTACATTGTACGCTACAAGTGTTTAAAAGACAACACACTAAAACATTTAACAGATTACAAAAGAAATTCACCACTTTTCATTGATATTGTAATCAGGCCTAAGATACATATTTGTAGTTTCAAAGCTCATCTTCTGACATACTGTCTTCAGAGAAGAAACTGTCGGTTAGATCACCGATATCATTAGAAGGCACAGAAACGTCATTGTCTACAAACTCTTCATCACTGCTGGATGAGCAAGAGAGCAGAGACTCATCATCAGAAATAACAGGCTCTGGTGTAGGCAAATGTACACTTGATACAGGTAAATTACCACAATTTCTGCATGTGCATCCAGGCCCACATGCTTCGTTAATTTTCCTACATTTGCATTGTTTCGTCAAACACTTGCTTTTGGCACATGCGCAACCTCTTGTTAAGTGCAATACATTTTTACGAATTTTGTCCATGTTTGCTGGTGAATCCCATACAATCTGTACTTCATCAGAATCATTATCATGTTGCCAACCATACAGATTTAAGTCTGGGTAATTGAACATTGGCTGCATTGCTGTGCCCCACACTTGGCTTACCCAACATGATCTCAGCCAATGGAAGGACAGTGCAGAGTCAGAGGGTAGCAATGTATCCTCATAAACACCCTGCCAAGATGCTTTGCGGATAATGGACAGAAATTTACAGTGATGTTCAAATACTGTTGACGCCTCAATACTATTGAAAAGCTCGACAGGATTACTGGCATGTTGATTTAAAGAAGCACGATTTGCTTGGAAATAAACACAACCAACTAATCTATAAAATGATAACAGTCCAAGCTCATGATTAACATGAAGATCAGTAAAAGATAGCTGACCACATGTCTCCGGTAGAGAACTTCCTGATATAAAATCTGAAAACTAAACAAATACTTTCAAAAAGGTACTTTTCCCAAGCCGTGCAAAGTAAGAAACAAAATCGCAGCCAGTAACAATATATAAGATTTGGATTATCTTATGAACATCGTGTCCTTGTTTCAATAAAGGCGCAAGGTCTGTATCACTTGAAAGAGCAGATCTGAGAACATCAATATCAAGAAATTTTTCTTCTGTTGAAGAGGCCTTGAATTGAATTACAACAATTTTATTACGAAAATTAAACGGCAATCCAATCATACCTATATCCCGATCTAATGAGTATATGTGTACAGTTGGACATGCAGTTTCTCTTACATGCAACCAGATTTGGGTGTCACTTTCTTCATGATTATGAATTATTTCATGTGGGACTACTCCATTCATAGAAACACACATTCCTGTCATATCATGTGTGACAGACTCATCATCTATGAAGCGCGCGCCGCCTGATGTAACAAAAAGTTGATCAGATGACTGTAAAGTGGATGGGACAATTTCTAAAAATTTGTGTGATAGATATTTACAAAGTTTCTGTTTATTTTGCCTTATTTTCAGAAACTTTGACCAACTTGTTGGGAGAGGAGTTTTGTCAGCTATGAGTGAATAAACTTCTACTTCATCGTCTATCCCAGCGTCCCTTCTTGCCTTTCAAAACTTTTGGGAGATATACCTTGTGAGCATACTTGATCAAAAAGGATGCGCACTTCCATATATTTTTTCTTAAAAAATGGCGTCACCCATCTTGACACAATCATATGAGCATATTCTACAAAGGTTTTGAAGCCTGGCAGGGGATTTGAATAAATAATATTCATACCTTCTGCTATTAAACATGTGCCTGAGGGGAAAACATATGCATCTTTCACAGGTGAGCATGTCCCTGCATACCTCTTGCCAAGAAGGCCATACATCACATACTTAGCACCTTTGCAGGGTAAACCAGATGGAGTACAAAGAGCTCTAGGTGTTTCAATAAATTGGAGCAATTGATTGATAGGCTGGTTGTGTTCTTCGGAAAATGCGATTGTCCGTTTATAACAGAGTGTTATTAATTTTTTTTCTTTTTCCAGGTAATTAATTGTTCGCTTTGTGACTTTCTCCTTTGCAAAAGTTCGAAGACGATGTTTCCTTGTTACAGGTTTAGCTAAACTGGACTCTTTCAAAATGCAGAAACGAACATAATTGTCATATGACGACAGTCCAACATCTCTGTACGATAACAAACTTTTTTGCTGAACCTTTGAGGCAGGTTTAGCTTCAAAGGCGTGCATCAAAATTGGTTGCTGATCATTCTGAAAGATAATGCTTTCGCTAGCCTTAGAAAAGTAAGTTTTCACATTTTCCAGTTCAGCTTTGATCACAGAAGGAGAAAAATCTCTTTGAAGATGTCCCGATGAAGAGTGAAATGAAATTTGCTGCTGAAAATTATCAACAAGACGGGCTTGAAATTCTATTGTTCCTGTAATCTTGTCCATATTTGTTGGCAATCCTCGAGACAATGCCATTTTACAATCCTTGTTTATGAGCATTTCATGAGCTTCATCAAAACCACAGAGGAAAAATTCACCCCACGTATGCTAGATACAAAACCTCCATTCTTAAAGTGGTCAAGTATGTACTCTGGAAGGCCATGCATGTGACTTAAATGAACAGGAATAATTTTTGAATAATTCTGCCTGTCAAAGGCATAGAACAAAGGAACCATTTTCTTTAGGGCAACCTGACGCATATTCCAATCGCCAGTTCTTATGGCGATCCACAACTGTATGTAGCCAAAACAATCTTCTTTCAGGAATCTATTCCAGAATTTGAATGTTTCATATTTTTTTGCCATAGTATTACAAAACTCGGAAAACTCATTAAGCAAGGCTGGTAAAAACTCATGGAGTCTTACATGTATCCTGGCAACAAATTCCTCCATCCCTGCATACTCACAGAAGTCACCTTGAACATGCACTAGATCCACAACATTTTGGACAATTTTGTGTAACTCTTCATTATCGATGGTGCACAGTGTATCTGGTTTACCCCGTCTAAAATCAAGGAAACACTTGAACTGATAAATATATATTGCCTCATAAACTTGAAGCAAAAATCGGTGTGTTCTTTTAAAGTTTCCACCAGATTTTAAGTTGGTCAGGGTGTTGCCTTTATGCGTTGTCTTGGCAATGTCTTTGAGCCCAGCATCCCAAAATATTTTCATCAACACCTCTTGGAAATTTTTTAATATATGCCAGTCTCCTACATATGGAATGACCCAGTCAAGTATGTCTCCATACTCCTTTTTCACATCAAGCAATATCTTTATTGTTGCTCCATCCCCAGCTAGAACGAGGTGATTGATTGATTTTGACACTTTAAACAAGTCATACAAAAGGCCAATCACCGATTTAAGAGTCTGGGCGCAATCAGCCTTTTCATTTAAGACATGTAAATATGCAAATTTGGACTGTTCACATCGAGGTTTTGAATGCAGCATCATATTACATTTCATACCGGGTACATAGTGCTCTGTGAATTTGACGACAGAAACATACCTCTCAATTATATGCATGAAAACGTCACGCTCCAATTTTCTTTCACAGACTTTTTCTTCATCAGATGGAAAGAAACTGTCTACAGTCAACTGCTGTCGTATAAATGTTTTAAAGAGAGGTGATGAAAACTGAGACTTCTCGGGGACAGTCAAATTGAAATCCTGAACAAGTCTTCTAACTGAGGGCTTATGATTGACGGCGCTACCCTGTTTAGAGATAAATGCATTGTCACATGGTGATGATACCGAATCAACTGCGTGTACAACTGGGTCATGTTCATTCGACTTATCAGGTTCAGCTACACTTCCTGATATGAGCTCAATTAAATCAGGCTTTGTTTGAGCATTGGATTCATGGACTGCAACATGCCAATTAGTGAAATAATCTTCCAGTTCATAACCATGTACCGGTACATGCAAGCCCTGATTCTCATTTAAGTTAAGACCGTCAATATCTGGTCTACAGCTCCTGCAGTAAAGTAAATCAAAATGGCCAGCCAAGTCATTAGTTCCAGGACTATACAGTAAACAAATGTGATACTCTGAAAGTTTCTCAGGTGGATATTTAGCAACTAATTTCAAACCTTGAACCATTCTCTGATAAATGCAAATTTCCATCCGTAAAACACACACAAGAGAGCATATTTCTAAATTACTAGCATACGTTCCAGACTTTCTGTTATCCACTATCTTTTCTGAGAAAGATGAATAGAATACCTTATTTGACGACTCTAAGTAAACCCGTTTGATCACTTCAGGAAGCAATTCTAATGAAGCAGTAAACATCTCAAGATGTAGACAAACACAATGTCTGATATTATCAGCAATTTGCTGCTCCAGTTGAAAGTCATCATTGTTTGTGGGAATGCCCACTTCATTTCTCTCACAAAAGAGCAAATCATGTCTACTGTATGAAGCAATGCACCTGTAAAAGCACCGACCATCACCATATATTTGTATTATTTTGAAGTCAGGGACTTTAGAGTGAACATCAGTTCCAATCAACTCTCCAACAGCACTTAACTTTTCAGTGAGGGGCATGGGCTGTTGAGCCATGACTGATGTTCCATGCCAACTTCTGCCTGATCCCTTTGAAGTAATTGCTGCCTGACTGGCAAGAACATCGATATTATCAATAGTTACCACAGAAAAGGAATTTAAATCAAGAGATGACAAAAGTCCTGATTGCTGACAGAGCTGTTTGACGTGTTCTAAATATCTGTCTAAAGTGTCTTCGGATGTGCAGAGCCCTGACTGATTAAATAACTTCATCAGCTTTGAGGAATGTGAAAGTCTTTTAATGATATTTGCAGTGGTGATGTGGAAAGGGTAATTATTTGTTTCACTGTAAACAAACTGCATACACATGATCAATATGACTCTTCTATTACGACGCTGCTTTCCATGTAACTTTGAGTAAGTGGGAAACATCACCTTCTTCTGGTTCCATATTAACTCACTGCTCCTAAAATACTTAAGCTCATCGGCATTGGCAGTCAATACAGCGACAGTGTTCCAAATAAGTGGGTCAATCATTTCTATGAGAGAATCAAAATCAAAAGAGGCTATTTCACAGGGGTTTCTTGTGTAGTGTTCTGTTATACGCTTTGACTGATGTCTGAGTTTTTCATTAATCAGTGGAAGAACACTCTGTGCCATGGAACCAACATCTCCAGGATGACCAAAGGCAGATTTATTGCAATGACCTGAAGGGATTTGCTCTTGCGTTTCTTTTTCTCATGGCGTAACCTCCAACAAGATAAATGTAGGGCCTTCCTCAAATCCAGATTCCTAAATACTAATAAAATGCTTTGTTTTCTTGCCATCTTGTGTACTTCTAACAAATCACAGAATTTTCCCAAGATTTTTGAAAGCAACCATCTACTTGTGCAGGCACTTTTACATTGATCGAAACATGTGTCATTATCTACTGATTCCTTACTGCACTCAGTATTCAGAAAAGAAAGAAAACAGTCAAAAGCATCTGCCAGGAGAAATGCTTCATCACTTCGACACATCTTACAAAGCTCCATGTAAGAATTATGCAGGGCAGTATTAACATGAGAGGAGTCTTCTTCACGGAGATGCAAACTAATTTCTACATCTTCTAAACTTATTTTGGGCACAACCTCCCTTTTTGCAACCGAGTAACAACTATAGCACAAGTAACTGGATTCATTTATGATCGCTTCATCTTTTGAAACTTTTAAATGTAGATAGACTTGCTCAACATCTAGATTAACACAATAATACTTTCTTGTAAAGGAGGGTAGGAAGACAGCACATACAGAACACTTTGCATTAGTGTTCCAATTCCGTTTTTGTGATTTGTGCGCACTGCACAGTGGAATAGAATCAGGGATTTCTAAACACTGGCTTATTCCAAAACAAGCTTTAAATTGGTCCAGAGAAAATGAACTATCCACAACAGACACAGAACTACACTGGCCAAAACTGTTCAAAAAACAAATCTCCCTCTTTTTGGCACGTGTTTTTTCTGGTGTGTACACAGGATTTTTCATTTTTTTAACATACTTGTGGCGACATGCATTACATATACATGCATCTTGTGCCAAATGAGGAACCGTTGATTTAAATACATACTTAGTTGGGTATTTTTTAGTGTAGCCAAATGAAACCATCTACTTGCTGCTTTTGTTTTTTGACACAAATTGCAAGGACCGCACAAGTGTTTCTTACAGGGGGGCTGGTTTAATCCCCTTTACCTGTCTTCACCCTGCAACAGCATGGGCTGACTAGACGTAGAGGTACTTGGGCTTGCTTGGGAATGCATCGATGATTGCCGGGACTGCTGAGAAGATACATGGCACTCATACGTCTCCTGCACAAAAAAACAAGGGCAGTTTCAAAATAACTGATCTGACAGTGGAAGCTACCATCTATATTTCAAACAAATTTGGATTGGACACACTAATAATGAGTTTAAAAATAAAAAATGGCAACACTTCCAATGCTAAATCTGGAGAAAGGTTTTCATGTATTCCAATGAAGTAGAGCAATGTTTCTTAGGCATGAAAATGAAAGTGTAAATTGCGCATGGAAATGTAGTAGCTGCAGTCAGACACCACTTCAAAGAACACAACATGGAGTCCGTAAAGTGTTTGTTATAATGGATGTTTGTGCGTTATACATGCAACAGTACTAAGTAAAGTAAATAAGAACCAACGAGCATGCTTATTTTAGCCAAATATTCATTACAGGTACATATTTTTACTGCAATGGGAAAGTACGTTTTGCAAACCTTGAACTTTCGTCGCCGTCTTCTCTTTTTGATTCTCCTTGTTGCTCGACGCCTTTGTTTGCCTCTCTTCCGGCTAGAAACATACGGAGAGTCAGCTTTCGGCACTTCAAGGGTTGCTCCTACGCTTGTAGACTTCCCCTCCCTGATCTCGTATGGCAAAGTTGCCATTGCTGCCAATGGTTTGACATAGCAATTGACCTGTTTAGGTGGAAACAATCCTAGTAGGCAAAATCCATCGTCGTCAAAAATGTGTACAATACAGCGCCTCAGCTTCTTCCTGACAGTAGCCAATGATGGGGTCAGCTTTCTTCCTTTGCCATACGATCGTGAGGAAGGCCTGGAAGATGAGACTGACTTCTTGGTATTGGATGGTGAGGCTGGAGGTGGTAGAATAGAACTAGAAGGTGAGACAAGGCTTGGCATGGCAGGAGTTGGCGAAGGGGGGGCTTGTGGGTTGGGAGTTTTCTTAGCACCAGCAGCGGCGGTATTTGGCAAAGGGGTAGGTGGCGAGGCAAGAGTTGGACTGGCAGGAGTCAGTGATGATAGACTTGGCAAGGAAGTTGAGTTGCTTGGCTGTTGGGCAGGAGTTTGCATAGCACATGTCGTGGCAGTAGATGGGGACGGTGGAGATGCTGACTTTGTTGGGGATGGCGATTGTGAAGAACCCTTCTTCTTCCTTGTGTGCTGACGAACTAATTTCTTTAGTTCACGTGGGACAAAGGGGAGTCGCTTAAGTTTAACCTCTAGCATTTTCTGGAGGTATCTCTGTACCGCCTCTCCGAACAAAGCATTGCCATCCCAGTTGAGATGCAGACCATCCCAGGCGTATGCCCACCTACTGAACTCATTGCCAAAATCAACAAAGTTGCAACCAACTTTGGCACACAAGATGCCAATTGCAACATTGTGATGCATTCTAGATGTGTCTAGTGCCTCACTGTCATGCCGGGGTAAGATGGCACTGACAACAATTTTTGTCAAGGGGAACACCTCACGTAATGTTGCGAGAAGCAACTTGAATTCTTCAATGTTACTATGAAGAAACCCATACTGAAGATTGTTGGTTCCGACGTGAATAAGGACAATGTCTGGGGCTTCTGGAATCCTGAACTCTGAATGACGTAGGCTCTTGTGTATACTGGAAATTGTTCCACCACGTTGCGTGTAAACATCTACATCCACCAATGGACTCTCAATGTTGGCCTCTAAATATTTTGTCAGCGAATCTCCTATCACGAATACTTTAGCCTTTCCAGAGTTAGACGTGCTTGGCCAGACAGGTGGTCGCCATGACCTTAAAACAGATGGAAAAACATACATGTTGATGAAAAGACATACATGTTGATGAAAAGACATACATGAAGAACAGCGTTAGCAGTTTTAAGAACTTCCAAATTTTTTTTCGTCCCCCATCACAAAACTTGTATGATTTTGAAATCATATCAAAGTAGACAAGTATTGCGAAAAATCAAAATGATGACCACTGTGAATACGCGTGAGTTGATTTCAGTCAGTACTCAGTCCCAACATGATTGTACAGTACAAACTACATGTACACGTACATCATACATACATACAATAATAATACTAGCATGATGATTTTAAAAAAATTCAAAAGGCATGTATGTAGAAATGTACATGATGTACATAGATATCGAGAATCGTTTTAGATTTAGATTTTAGTTGGTGGAAAGACTGTTGCAGTCGGAAGCTGCTTTTTTCTTCATATATCATCTGAATGAAGGTCAGTCATTGCAAACAAATGATGATAAGACATGAATTTGGACAATGTTGGAACTGAGAAGCATTTCCAATTTTGTTAGGAAATACTTAAGAAAATGCTCTTGGCTCTCCATCATGTCCATAGTCATGATAGTCTTTGTGCACAATTAACCACCGAAGTGGCGTCAGGTTGCAACATTCATTCCTATACGGCCAATAATTATTAAAAATTCACTAGGCCTATAATAATATATTAATATTTTCAATTCATATTCATAACAAAAAAAATTAAAATTCACATCACATTCACCACAACAAATAAAATAGGCCTATCCATTAAAATCGCTAGCTAGTTCCAAGTTAATGCATTGTCGTTTGTGCACACGACCGTGATCACCATTGATTACATGCACACATGTAGAGAAAATCTGGAGAAAATAACAGCGTTGCTGTTGAAACCCCTCAGCCAGAGTCAAGTTATCATCCGGAAACCATTAACCTTTAACTCAACGTGGTGACCTTGACCTTTGGCCTTTGACCCCAGAACCAGTCCCAACATGCCTGTACCAATGGGAAACCCCCTACCGAAGTTAGACACCAACATTTCATTTCTAACTCAAGTTATCATTCGGAACCATTTACATTGAACTCACCACGGTGACCTTGACCTTTGACCTTTTGACCCCAAAACCAATCCCAACTTGCCTGTACCCAAGGGCAAACCCCTACCTCAGTCAGACACCAAAATCTCATTTCTAACTCAAGTTATCATCCGGAAACCATTTACCTTTAACTCACCATGCTGACCTTGACCTTTGACCTTTTGACCCCCAAACCAATCCCAACTTGCCTTCTCCCAAGGGGAACCCTCTTCCAAAGTTAGACACCAAAATCGCATTTCTAACTCAAGTTATCATCCGGAAACCATTTACCTTTAACTCACAATGGTGACCTTGACCTTTGACCTTTTGACCCAAAAACCAATCCCAACTTGCCTACTCCCAAGGGCAACCCTCTACCAAAGTTAGACACCAAAATCTCATTTCTAACTCAAGTTATCACCCGGAAACCATTTACATTTAACTCACCACGGTGACCTTGACCTTTGACCTTTTGACCCCAAAACCAATCCCAACTTGCCTACTCCCAAGGGCAACCCCCTACCAAAGTTAGACACCAAAATCTCATTTCTAACTCAAGTTATCATCCGGAAACCATTTACATTTAACTCACCACGGTGACCTTGACCTTTGACCTTTTGACCTCAAAACCAATCCCAACTTGCCTACTCCCAAGGGCAACCCCCTACCAAAGTTAGACACCAAAATCTCATTTCTAACTCAAGTTATCATCCGGAAACCATTTACATTTAACTCACCACGGTGACCTTGACCTTTGACCTTTTGACCTCAAAACCAATCCCAACTTGCCTACTCCCAAGGGCAACCCCCTACCAAAGTTAAACACCAAAATCTCATTTCTTACTCAAGTTATCATCCGGAAACCATTTACATTTAACTCACCACGGTGACCTTGACCTTTGACCTTTTGACCCCAAAACCAATCCCAACTTGCCTACTCCCAAGGGCAACCCCTACCAAAGTTAGACACCTAAATCTCATTTCTAACTCAAGTTATCATCCGGAAACCATTTACATTTAACTCACCACGGTGACCTTGACCTTTGACCTTTTGACCCCAAAACCAATCCCAACTTGCCTACTCCCAAGGGCAACCCCCTACCAAAGTTAGACACCAAAATCTCATTTCTAACTCAAGTTATCATCCGGAAACCATTTACATTTAACTCACCACGGTGACCTTGACCTTTGACCTTTTGACCTCAAAACCAATCCCAACTTGCCTACTCCCAAGGGCAACCCCCTACCGAAGTTACAACCCCAAACAACATTTCTAACTCAAGTTATCATCCGGAAACTAAGCTGCCCGGACGGACGGACGGACGGACGGACGGCCCTACATCCGGACGGACGGACGCCCTAGGCGATGACAATACCCCTCGAGCCTCTCGGCTGAGGGGTAAAAACTGAAATCTCGCGCGCAAGAATTACTTCATAAAAAAAAAATTGAAATCGCCACAGCTCCAAATCTATATTACACGAAAGAACGTATTTTCGTCTTGCCAAATATCGGGAGAGATTTCCATATTTTTTTCTTCCTGGGTCAGGGCACACCTACAAAAATACCTTCCAAAATCACCCTGATATGTTTAGCCATCTTTCAGGTGTCATTAATCAGTCAAAAAGCAAGTTATATTGGCAAAATTTATATCATTCGACTCGGAAAGATTCGCACAAGAAACTCACCACGCCATCTTGGCTGTCAGCTGTATGGGTTTTTAGAACGTGTAGTTGGTACGAAAGCCAACGAACTCTCGAAAAATCACGCGCAAGTCTCGCGGCCGATCGGTGTGTGGGGCGCTGCAAATAAATCGCGTAATATGACCTCATTATCGCTGGCGCTGCGGACTGACTGTTCACCAAAATTCCTCAAAAGTTCACACCAGGTGCCTAGAGGCCAGTTCTGAATTCCCTGAAGAGTTCAACTCATTACATTCAGTATCCAGTGAGAAAAGAAACATTTAGATTTTTTTTAAAATACCCCCCAAACTTCAACGTTTTCCATAGCCGGCATCATCGAAAAGTCAGTTTTTGACCCAAAAATCCAACTTCACCAAAATTGCTCAAAAGTTCACACCAGGTGCCTAGAGGCCAGTACTGAATTCCCTGAAGAGTTCAACTCATTACATTCAGTATCCAGTGAGAAAAGAAACATTTAGATTTTTTTTAAAATGCCCCCAAAACTTCAACGTTTTCCATAGCCGGCATCATCGAAAAAGTCAGTTTTGACCCAAAAATCCAACTTCACCAAAATTCCTCAAAAGTTCACACCAGGTGCCTAGAGGCCAGTACTGAATTCCCTGAAGAGTTCAACTCATTACATTCAGTATTCAGAGAGAATAGAAACATTTAGATTTAAAAAAAAATACCCCCAAAACTTCAACGTTTTCCATAACCGGCATCATCGAAAAAGTCAGTTTTTCACCCAAAAATCCAACTTCACCAAAATTGCTCAAAGGTGCACACCAGGTGCCTAGAGGCCAGTACTGAATTCCCTGAAGAGTTCAACTCATTACATTCAGTATTCAGTGAGAAAAGAAACATTTAGATTTTTAAAAAAATACCCCCAAAACTTCAACGTTTTCCATAGCCGGCATCATCGAAAAAGTCAGTTTTTCACCCAAAAATCCAACTTCACCAAAATTGCTCAAAGGTTCACACCAGGTGCCTAGAGGCCAGTTCTGAATTCCCTGAAGAGTTCAACTCATTACATTCAGTATTCAGAGAGAATAGAAACATTTAGATTTGTGAAAAAATACCCCCAAAACTTCAAAGTTTTCCATAGCCGGCATCATCGAAAAGTCAGTTTTTCACCCAAAAATCCAACTTCACCAAAATTGCACAAAAGTTCACACCAGGTGCCTAGAGGCCAGTACTGAATTCCCTGAAGAGTTCAACTCTTTTCATTCAGTATTCAGTGAGAATAGAAACATTTAGATTTTTGCAAAAATACCCCCAAAACTTCAACGTTTTCCATAGCCGGCATCATCGAAAAAGTCAGTTTTTCACCCAAAAATCCACCTTCACCAAAATTCCTCAAAGGTTCACACCAGGTGCCTAGAGGCCAGTACTGAATTCCCTGAAGAGTTCAACTCATTACATTCAGTATTCAGTGAGAAAAGAAACATTTAGATTTTTTAAAAAATACCCCCAAAACTTCAACGTTTTCCGTAGCCGGCATCATCGAAAAAGTCAGTTTTGACCCAAAAATCCAACTTCACCAAAATTCATCAAAAGTCATCAAAAGTTCACACCAGGTGCCTAGAGGCAAGTACTGAATTCCCTGAAGAGTTCAACTCATTACATTCAGTATTCAGTGAGAATAGAAACATTTAGATTTTTAAAAAAATACCCCCAAAACTTCAACGTTTTCCATAGCCGGCATCATCCAAAAAGTCAGTTTTTCACCCAAAAATCCAACTTCACCAAAATTGCTCAAAGGTTCACACCAGGTGCCTAGAGGCCAGAATTGAATTTCCTGAAGAGTTCAACTCATTACATTCAGTATCCAGTGGGAAAAGAAAATTTTTTAATTTTTACAAAATGCCCCCAAAACTTCAACGTTTTCCATAGTCGGCATCATCGAAAAAGTCAGTTTTGACCCAAAAATCCAACTTCACCAAAATTCATCAAAAGTCAACAAAAGTTCACACCACGTGCCTAGAGGCCAGTACTGAATTCCCTGAAGAGTTCAACTCATTACATTCAGTATTCAGTGAGAATAGAAACATTTAGATTTTTAAAAAAATACCCCCAAAACTTCAACGTTTTCCATAGCCGGCATCATCGAAAAAGTCAGTTTTTGACCCAAAAATCCAACTTCACCAAAATTCCTCAAAAGTTCACACCAGGTGCCTAGAGGCCAGGACTGAATTCCCTGAAGAGTTCAACACATTACATTCAGTATTCAGAGAGAATAGAAACATTTAGATTTGTGAAAAAATACCCCCAAAACTTCAACGTTTTCCATAGCCGGCATCATCGAAAAAGTCAGTTTTTCACCCAAAAATCCAACTTCAAAAAAATTGCTCAAAAGTTCACACCAGGTGCCTAGAGGCCAGTACTGAATTCCCTGAAGAGTTCAACTCATTACATTCAGTATCCAGTGAGAAAAGAAACATTTAGATTTTTTTAAAAATGCCCCAAAACTTCAACGTTTTCCATAGCCGGCATCATCAAAAAAGTCAGCTTTGACCCAAAAATCCAACTTCACCAAAATTGCTCAAAAGTTCACACCAGGTGCCTAGAGGCCAGTACTGAATTCCCTGAAGAGTTCAACTCATTACATTCAGTATCCAGTGAGAAAAGAAACATTTAGATTTTTTAAAAATACCCCCAAAACTTCAACGTTTTCCATAGCCGGCATTATCGAAAAAGTCAGTTTTGACCCAAAAATCCAACTTCACCAAAATTGCTCAAAAGTTCGCACCAGGTGCCTAGAGGCAAGTACTGAATTCCCTGAAGAGTTCAACTCATTACATTCAGTATTCAGAGAGAATAGAAACATTTAGATTTTAAAAAAAATACCCACAAAACTTCAACGTTTTCCATAGCCGGCATCATCGAAAAAGTCAGTTTTTGACCCAAAAATCCAACTTCACCAAAATTCCTCAAAGGTTCACACCAGGTGCCTAGAGGCCAGTACTGAATTCCCTGAAGAGTTCAACTCATTACATTCAGTATCCAGTGAGAAAAGAAACATATAGATTTTTTAAAAAATACCCCAAAACTTCAACGTTTTCCATAGCCTGCATCATCGAAAAAGTCAGTTTTGACCCAAAAATCCAACTTCACCAAAATTCCTCAAAAGTTCACACCAGGTGCCTAGAGGCCAGTTCTGAATTCCCTGAAGAGTTCAACTCATTACATTCAGTATCCAGAGAGAATAGAAACATTTAGATTTGTGAAAAAATACCCCCAAAACTTCAACGTTTTCCATAGCCGGCATCATCGAAAAGTCAGTTTTTGACCCAAAAATCCAACTTCACCAAAATTCCTCAAAAGTTCACTCCAGGTGCCTAGAGGCCAGTACTGAATTCCCTGAAGAGTTCAACTCATTACATTCAGTATTCAGAGAGAATAGAAACATTTAGATTTGTGAAAAAATACCCCCAAAACTTCAACGTTTTCCATAGCCGGCATCATCAAAAAGTCAGTTTTTGACCCAAAAATCCAACTTCAAAAAAATTGCTCAAAAGTTCACACCAGGTGCCTAGAGGCCAGTACTGAATTCCCTGAAGAGTTCAACTCATTACATTCAGTATCCAGTGAGAAAAGAAACATTTTGATTTTTTTAAAAATACCCCAAAACTTCAACGTTTTCCATAGCCGGCATCATCGAAAAAGTCAGTTTTGACCCAAAAATCCAACTTCACCAAAATTGCTCAAAAGTTCACACCAGGTGCCTAGAGGCCAGTACTGAATTCCCTGAAGAGTTCAACTCATTACATTCAGTATCCAGTGAGAAAAGAAACCTTAATATTTTTTGAAAAATACCCCCAAAACTTCAACGTTTTCCATAGCCGGCATCATCGAAAAAGTAAGTTTTGACCCAAAAATCCAACTTCACCAAAATTGCTCAAAAGTTCACACCAGGTGCCTAGAGGCCAGTACTGAATTCCCTGAAGAGTTCAACTCATTACATTCAGTATTCAGAGAGAATAGAAACATTTAGATTTAAAAAAAATACCCACAAAACTTCAACGTTTTCCATAGCCGGCATCATCGAAAAAGTCAGTTTTTCACCCAAAAATCCAACTTCACCAAAATTGCTCAAAGGTTCACACCAGGTGCGTAGAGGCCAGAATTGAATTCCATGAAGAGTTCAACTCATTACATTGAGTATCCAGTGCGAAAAGAAAATTTTTAATTTTTACAAAATGACCCCAAAACTTCAACGTTTTCCATAGCCGGCATCATCGATCAAGTCAGTTTTTGACCCAAAAATCCAACTTCACCAAAATTCCTCAAAGGTTCACACCAGGTGCCTAGAGGCCAGTACTGAATTCCCTGAAGAGTTCAACTCATTACATTCAGTATCCAGTGAGAAAAGAAACATTTAGATTTTTTAAAAAATACCCCCAAAACTTCAACGTTTTCCATAGCCGGCATCATCGAAAAAGTCAGTTTTGACCCAAAAATCCAACTTCACCAAAATTCATCAAAAGTCATCAAAAGTTCACACCAGGTGCCTAGAGGCCAGTACTGAATTCCCTGAAGAGTTCAACTCATTACATTCAGTATTCAGTGAGAATAGAAACATTTAGATTTTTAAAAAAATACCCCCAAAACTTCAACGTTTTCCATAGCCGGCATCATCGAAAAAGTCAGTTTTTCACCCAAAAATCCAACTTCACCAAAATTGCTCAAAGGTTCACACCGGGTGCCTAGAGACCAGAATTGAATTTCCTGAAGAGTTCAACTCATTACATTCAGTATCCAGTGGGAAAAGAAAAATTTTTAATTTTTACAAAATGCCCCCAAAACTTCAACGTTTTCCATAGCCGGCATCATCGAAAAAGTAAGTTTTTGAAACAAAAATCCCACTTCACCAAAATTGCACAAAAGTTCACACCAGGTGCCTAGAGGCCAGTACTGAATTCCCTGAAGAGTTAAACTCATTACATTTAGTATTCAGTGAGAATAGAAACATTTAGATTTTTGCAAAAATACCCCAAAACTTCAACGTTTTCCATAGCCGGCATCGTCGAAAAAGGCAGTTTTTGACCCAAAAATCCAACTTCACCAAAATTCCTCAAAGGTTCACACCAGGTGACTAGAGGCCAGTACTGAATTCCCTGAAGAGTTCAACTCATTACATTCAGTATTCAGAGAGAATAGAAACATTTAGATTTGTGAAAAAATACCCCCAAAACTTCAACGTTTTCCATAGCCGGCATCATCGAAAAGTCAGTTTTTGACCCAAAAATCCAACTTCACCAAAATTGCTCAAAAGTTCACACCAGGTGCCTTGAGGCAAGTACTGAATTCCCTGAAGAGTTCAACTCATTACATTCAGTATTCAGAGAGAATAGAAACATTTAGATTTAAAAAAAATACCCACAAAACTTCAACGTTTTCCATAGCCGGCATCATCGAAAAAGTCAGTTCTTCACCCAAAAATCCAACTTCACCAAAATTGCTCAAAGGTGCACACCAGGTGCCTAGAGGCCAGTACTGAATTCCCTGAAGAGTTCAACTCATTACATTCAGTATTCAGTGAGAAAAGAAACATTTAGATTTAAAAAAAAAATACCCCCAAAACTTCAACGTTTTCCATAGCCGGCATCATCGAAAAAGTCAGTTTTTCACCCAAAAATCCAACTTCACCAAAATTGCTCAAAGGTTCACACCAGGTGCGTAGAGGCCAGAATTGAATTCCATGAAGAGTTCAACTCATTACATTCAGTATCCAGTGCGAAAAGAAAATTTTTTAATTTTTACAAAATGACCCCAAAACTTCAACGTTTTCCATAGCCGGCATCATCGATCAAGTCAGTTTTTGACCCAAAAATCCAACTTCACCAAAATTCCTCAAAGGTTCACACCAGGTGCCTAGAGGCCAGTACTGAATTCCCTGAAGAGTTCAACTCATTACATTCAGTATCCAGTGAGAAAAGAAACATTTAGATTTTTTAAAAAATACCCCCAAAACTTCAACGTTTTCCATAGCCGGCATCATCGAAAAAGTCAGTTTTTCACCCAAAAATCCAACTTCACCAAAATTGCTCAAAGGTTCACACCGGGTGCCTAGAGACCAGAATTGAATTTCCTGAAGAGTTCAACTCATTACATTCAGTATCCAGTGGGAAAAGAAAAATTTTTAATTTTTACAAAATGCCCCCAAAACTTCAACGTTTTCCATAGCCGGCATCATCGAAAAAGTCAGTTTTTGAAACAAAAATCCACTTCACCAAAATTGCACAAAAGTTCACACCAGGTGCCTAGAGGCCAGTACTGAATTCCCTGAAGAGTTCAACTCATTACATTTAGTATTCAGTGAGAATAGAAACATTTAGATTTTTGCAAAAATACCCCAAAACTTCAACGTTTTCCATAGCCGGCATCATCGAAAAAGGCAGTTTTTGACCCAAAAATCCAACTTCACCAAAATTCCTCAAAGGTTCACACCAGGTGACTAGAGGCCAGTACTGAATTCCCTGAAGAGTTCAACTCATTACATTCAGTATTCAGAGAGAATAGAAACATTTAGATTTGTGAAAAAATACCCCCAAAACTTCAACGTTTTCCATAGCCGGCATCATCGAAAAGTCAGTTTTTGACCCAAAAATCCAACTTCACCAAAATTGCTCAAAAGTTCACACCAGGTGCCTAGAGGCCAGTACTGAATTCCCTGAAGAGTTCAACTCATTACATTCAGTATTCAGAGAGAATAGAAACATTTAGATTTAAAAAAAAATACCCACAAAACTTCAACGTTTTCCATAGCCGGCATCATCGAAAAAGTCAGTTCTTCACCCAAAAATCCAACTTCACCAAAATTGCTCAAAGGTCACACCAGGTGCCTAGAGGCCAGTACTGAATTCCCTGAAGAGTTCAACTCATTACATTCAGTATTCAGTGAGAAAAGAAACATTTAGATTTAAAAAAAAATACCCCCAAAACTTCAACGTTTTCCATAGCCGGCATCATCGAAAAAGTCAGTTTTTCACCCAAAAATCCAACTTCACCAAAATTGCTCAAAGGTTCACACCAGGTGCCTAGAGGCCAGAATTGAATTCCCTGAAGAGTTCAACTCATTACATTCAGTATCCAGTGAAAAGAAAATTTTTTAATTTTTACAAAATACCCCAAAACTTCAACGTTTTCCATAGCCGGCATCATCGAAAAAGTCAGTTTTTGACCAAAAATCCAACTTCACCAAAATTCCTCAAAAGTTCACACCAGGTGCCTAGAGGCCAGTACTGAATTCCCTGAAGAGTTCAACTCATTACATTCAGTATCCAGTGAGAAAAGAAACATTTAGATTTTTAAAAAATACCCCCAAAACTTCAACGTTTTCCATAGCCGGCATCATCGAAAAAGTCAGTTTTGACCCAAAAATCCAACTTCACCAAAATTCATCAAAAGTCATCAAAAGTTCACACCAGGTGCCTAGAGGCCAGTACTGAATTCCCTGAAGAGTTCAACTCATTACATTCAGTATCCAGTGAGAAAAGAAAAATTTTTAATTTTTACAAAATGCCCCCAAAACTTCAACGTTTTCCATAGCCGGCATCATCGAAAAAGTCAGTTTTTGACCCAAAAATCCAACTTCACCAAAATTCCTCAAAAGTTCACACCAGGTGCCTAGAGGCCAGTACTGAATTCCCTGAAGAGTTCAACTCATTACATTCAGTATTCAGAGAGAATAGAAACATTTAGATTTGTGAAAAAATACCCCCAAAACTTCAACGTTTTCCATAGCCGGCATCATCGAAAAGTCAGTTTTTGACCCAAAAATCCAACTTCACCAAAATTGCTCAAAAGTTCACTCCAGGTGCCTAGAGGCCAGTACTGAATTCCTGAAGAGTTCAACTCATTACATTCAGTATTCAGAGAGAATAGAAACATTTAGATTTAAAAAAAAATACCCACAAAACTTCAACGTTTTCCATAGCCGGCATCATCGAAAAAGTCAGTTTTTCACCCAAAAATCCAACTTCACCAAAATTGCTCAAAGGTCACACCAGGTGCCTAGAGGCCAGTACTGAATTCCCTGAAGAGTTCAACTCATTACATTCAGTATTCAGTGAGAAAAGAAACATTTAGATTTTTAAAAAAATACCCCCAAAACTTCAACGTTTTCCATAGCCGGCATCATCGAAAAAGTCAGTTTTTCACCCAAAAATCCAACTTCACCAAAATTGCTCAAAGGTTCACACCAGGTGCGTAGAGGCCAGAATGAATTCCATGAAGAGTTCAACTCATTACATTGAGTATCCAGTGGGAAAAGAAAATTTTTAATTTTTACAAAATGCCCCAAAACTTCAACGTTTTCCATAGCCGGCATCATCGAAAAAGTCAGTTTTTGACCCAAAAATCCAACTTCACCAAAATTGCACAAAAGTTCACACCAGGTGCCTAGAGGCCAGTACTGAATTCCCTGAAGAGTTCAACTCATTACATTCAGTATTCAGTGAGAATAGAAACATTTAGATTTTTGCAAAAATACCCCCAAAACTTCAACGTTTTCCATAGCCGGCATCATCAAAAAGTCAGTTTTGACCCAAAAATCCAACTTCACCAAAATTCCTCAAAGGTTCACACCAGGTGCCTAGAGGCCAGTACTGAATTCCCTGAAGAGTTCAACTCATTACATTCAGTATTCAGAGAAAATAGAAACATTTAGATTTGTGAAAAAATACCCCCAAAACTTCAAGGTTTTCCATAGCCGGCATCATCGAAAAAGTCAGTTTTTGACCCAAAAATCCAACTTCACCAAAATTGCTCAAAAGTTCACACCAGGTGCCTAGAGGCCAGTACTGAATTCCCTGAAGAGTTCAACTCATTACATTCAGTATTCAGAGAGAATAGAAACATTTAGATTTGTGAAAAAATACCCCAAAAACTTCAACGTTTTCCATAGCCGGCATCATCGAAAAAGTCAGTTTTTGACCCAAAAATCCAACTTCAAAAAAATTGCTCAAAAGTTCACACCAGGTGCCTAGAGGCCAGTACTGAATTCCCTGAAGAGTTCAACTCATTTCATTCAGTATTCAGTGAGAATAGAAACATTTAGATTTTTGAAAAAAATACCCCCAAAACTTCAACGTTTTCCATAGCCGGCATCATCGAAAAAGTCAGTGTTTGACCAAAAAATCCAACTTCACCAAAATTGCTCAAAAGTTCACACCAGGTGCCTAAGGCCAGTACTGAATTCCCTGAAGAGTTCAACTCATTACATTCAGTATCCAGTGAGAAAAGAAACATTTAGATTTTTGAAAAATACCCCCAAACCTTCAACGTTTTCCATAGCCGGCATCATCGAAAAAGTCAGTTTTGACCAAAAATCCAACTTCACCAAAATTCCTCAAAAGTTCACACCAGGTGCCTAGAGGCCAGTACTGAATTCCCTGAAGAGTTCAACTCATTACATTCAGTATTCAGAGAGAAAAGAAACGTTTAGATTTTGAAAAAAATACCCCCAAAACTTCAACGTTTTCCATAGCCGGCATCATCGAAAAAGTCAGTTTTGACCCAAAAATCCAACTTCACCAAAATTGCTCAAAAGTTCACACCAGGTGCCTAGAGGCCAGTACTGAATTCCCTGAAGAGTTCAACTCATTACATTCAGTATTCAGTGAGAAAAGAAACATTTAGATTTTTGAAAAAAATACCCAAAAACTTCAACGTTTTCCATAGCCGGCATCATCGAAAAAATCAGTTTTTGACCCAAAAATCCAACTTCACCAAAATTCCTCAAAGGTTCACACCAGGTGCCTAGAGGCCAGTACTGAATTCCCTGAAGAGTTCAACTCATTACATTCAGTATCCAGTGAGAAAAGAAACATTTAGATTTTTTTTAAAATACCCCCAAAACTTCAACGTTTTCCATAGCCGGCATCATCGAAAAAGTCAGTTTTGACCCAAAAATCCAACTTCACCAAAATTCCTCAAAAGTTCACACCAGGTGCCTAGAGGCCAGTACTGAATTCCCTGAAGAGTTCAACTCATTACATTCAGTATCCAGTGAGAAAAGAAACATTTAGATTTTTTAAAAAATACCCCCAAAACTTCAACGTTTTCCATAGCAGGCATCATCGAAAGTCAGTTTTGACCCAAAAATCCAACTTCACAAAAATTCCTCAAAAGTTCACACCAGGTGCCTAGAGGCCAGTACTGAATTCCCTGAAGAGTTCAACTCATTACATTCAGTATCCAGTGAGAAAAGAAACATTTAGATTTTGAAAAAATTCCCCCAAAACTTCAACGTTTTCCATAGCCGGCATCATCGAAAAAGTCAGTTTTGACCCAAAAATCCAACTTCACCAAAATTCCTCAAAAGTTCACACCAGGTGCCTAGAGGCCAGTACTGAATTCCCTGAAGAGTTCAACTCATTACATTCAGTATTCAGAGAGAATAGAAACATTTAGATTTTAAAAAAAATACCCCCAAAACTTCAACGTTTTCCATAGCCGGCATCATCGAAAAAGTCAGTTTTGACCCAAAAATCCAACTTCACCAAAATTGCTCAAAAGTTCACACCAGGTGCCTAGAGGCCAGTACTGAATTCCCTGAAGAGTTCAACTCATTACATTCAGTATCCAGTGAGAATAGAAACATTTAGATTTTTTAAAAAATACCCCCAAAACTTCAACGTTTTCCATAGCCGGCATCATCGAAAAAGTCAGTTTTTCACCCAAAAATCCAACTTCACCAAAATTGCTCAAAGTTCACACCAGGTGCCTAGAGGCCAGTACTGAATTCCCTGAAGAGTTCAACTCATTACATTCAGTATTCAGTGAGAAAAGAAACATTTAGATTTTTTTAAAAATATCCCCAAAACTTCAACGTTTTCCATAGCCGGCATCATCGAAAAAGTCAGTTTTTCACCCAAAAATCCAACTTCACCAAAATTGCTCAAAAGTTCACACCAGGTGCCTAGAGGCCAGTACTGAATTCCCTGAAGAGTTCAACTCATTACATTCAGTATTCAGTGAGAATAGAAACATTTAGATTTTTGAAAAAATACCCCCAAAACTTCAACGTTTTCCATAGCCGGCATCATCGAAAAAGTCAGTTTTTGACCCAAAAATCCAACTTCACCAAAATTGCTCAAAAGTTCACACCAGGTGCCTAGAGGCCAGTACTGAATTCCCTGAAGAGTTCAACTCATTACATTCAGTATCCAGTGAGAAAAGAAACATTTAGATTTTTTAAAATACCCCCAAAACTTCAACGTTTTCCATAGCCGGCATCATCGAAAAAGTCAGTTTTGACCCAAAAAATCCAACTTCCAAAATGCACAATCCAGTACCCAATACAGTACTGAATTCCCTGAAGAGTTCAACTCATTACATTCAGTATTCAGAGAGAATAGAAACATTTAGAATTTAAAAAAAATACCCCCAAAACTTCAACGTTTTCCATAGCCGGCATCATCGAAAAAGTCAGTTTTTGACCCAAAAATCCAACTTCACCAAAATTCCCTCATTACATTCAGTATTCAGAGAGAATAGAAACATTTAGATTTAAAAAAAAATACCCCCAAAACTTCAACGTTTTCCATAGCCGGCATCATCGAAAAAGTCAGTTTTTCACCCAAAAATCCAACTTCACCAAAATTGCTCAAAGTTCACACCAGGTGCCTAGAGGCCAGTACTGAATTCCCTGAAGAGTTCAACTCATTACATTCAGTATTCAGTGAGAAAAGAAACATTTAGATTTTAAAAAATACCCCAAAACTTCAACGTTTTCCATAGCCGGCATCATCGAAAAAATCAGTTTTTGACCCAAAAATCCAACTTCACCAAAATTCTCAAAAGTTCACACCAGGTGCCTAGAGGCCAGTACTGAATTCCCTGAAGAGTTCAACTCATTACATTCAGTATCCAGTGAGAAAAGAAACATTTAGATTTTTAAAATACCCCAAAACTTCAACGTTTTCCATAGCCGGCATCATCGAAAAAGTCAGTTTTGACCCAAAAATCCAACTTCACCAAAATTCCTCAAAAGTTCACACCAGGTGCCTAGAGGCCAGTACTGAATTCCCTGAAGAGTTCAACTCATTACATTCAGTATCCAGTGAGAAAAGAAACATTTAGATTTTTTAAAAAATACCCCCAAAACTTCAACGTTTTCCATAGCCGGCATCATCGAAAAAGTCAGTTTTGACCCAAAAATCCAACTTCACCAAAATTGCTCAAAAGTTCACACCAGGTGCCTAGAGGCCAGTACTGAATTCCCTGAAGAGTTCAACTCATTACATTCAGTATTCAGAGAGAAAAGAAACATTTAGATTTGTGAAAAAATACCCCCAAAACTTCAACGTTTTCCATAGCCGGCATCATCGAAAAAGTCAGTTTTGACCCAAAAATCCAACTTCACCAAAATTGCTCAAAAGTTCACACCAGGTGCCTAGAGGCCAGTACTGAATTCCCTGAAGAGTTCAACTCATTACATTCAGTATCAGAGAGAATAGAAACATTTAGATTTTAAAAAAAATTCCCCCAAAACTTCAACGTTTTCCATAGCCGGCATCATCGAAAAAGTCAGTTTTGAACCCAAAAATCCAACTTCACCAAAATTGCTCAAAAGTTCACACCAGGTGCCTAGAGGCCAGTACTGAATTCCCTGAAGAGTTCAACTCATTACATTCAGTATTCAGTGAGGAAAGAAACATTTAGATTTTTAAAAAAATACCCCCAAAACTTCAACGTTTTCCATAGCCGGCATCATCGAAAAAGTCAGTTTTTCACCCAAAAATCCAACTTCACCAAAATTGCTCAAAGGTTCACACCAGGTGCCTAGAGGCCAGTACTGAATTCCCTGAAGAGTTCAACTCATTACATTCAGTATCAGTGAGAAAAGAAACATTTAGATTTTTAAAAAAATACCCCCAAAACTTCAACGTTTTCCATAGCCGGCATCATCGAAAAAGTCAGTTTTTCACCCAAAAATCCAACTTCACCAAAATTGCTCAAAAGTTCACACCAGGTGCCTAGAGGCCAGTACTGAATTCCCTGAAGAGTTCAACTCATTACATTCAGTATTCAGTGAGAATAGAAACATTTAGATTTTTGAAAAATACCCCCAAAACTTCAACGTTTTCCATAGCCGGCATCATCGAAAAAGTCAGTTTTTGACCAAAAAATCCAACTTCACCAAAATTGCTCAAAAGTTCACACCAGGTGCCTAGAGGCCAGTACTGAATTCCCTGAAGAGTTCAACTCATTACATTCAGTATCCAGTGAGAAAAGAAACATTTAGATTTTTTAAAAATACCCCCAAAACTTCAACGTTTTCCATAGCCGGCATCATCGAAAAAGTCAGTTTTGACCAAAAATCCAACTTCACCAAAATTCCTCAAAAGTTCACACCAGGTGCCTAGAGGCCAGTACTGAATTCCCTGAAGAGTTCAACTCATTACATTCAGTATTCAGAGAGAAAAGAAACATTTAGATTTGTGAAAAAATACCCCCAAAACTTCAACGTTTTCCATAGCCGGCATCATCGAAAAAGTCAGTTTTGACCCAAAAATCCAACTTCACCAAAATTGCTCAAAAGTTCACACCAGGTGCCTAGAGGCCAGTACTGAATTCCCTGAAGAGTTCAACTCATTACATTCAGTATTCAGAGAGAATAGAAACATTTAGATTTTAAAAAAATACCCCCAAAACTTCAACGTTTTCCATAGCCGGCATCATCGAAAAAGTCAGTTTTGACCCAAAAATCCAACTTCACCAAAATTGCTCAAAAGTTCACACCAGGTGCCTAGAGGCCAGTACTGAATTCCCTGAAGAGTTCAACTCATTACATTCAGTATTCAGTGAGAAAGAAACATTTAGATTTTTAAAAAAATACCCCCAAAACTTCAACGTTTTCCATAGCCGGCATCATCGAAAAAGTCAGTTTTTGACCCAAAAATCCAACTTCACCAAAATTGCTCAAAAGTTCACACCAGGTGCCTAGAGGCCAGTACTGAATTCCCTGAAGAGTTCAACTCATTACATTCAGTATCCAGTGAGAAAAGAAACATTTAGATTTTTTTTAAAATACCCCCAAAACTTCAACGTTTTCCATAGCCGGCATCATCGAAAAAGTCAGTTTTGACCCAAAAATCCAACTTCACCAAAATTCCTCAAAAGTTCACACCAGGTGCCTAGAGGCCAGTACTGAATTCCCTGAAGAGTTCAACTCATTACATTCAGTATCCAGTGAGAAAAGAAACATTTAGATTTTTAAAAAATACCCCCAAAACTTCAACGTTTTCCATAGCCGGCATCATCGAAAAAGTCAGTTTTGACCCAAAAATCCAACTTCACCAAAATTCCTCAAAAGTTCACACCAGGTGCCTAGAGGCCAGTACTGAATTCCCTGAAGAGTTCAACTCATTACATTCAGTATCCAGTGAGAAAAGAAACATTTAGATTTTTTTTAAAATACCCCCAAAACTTCAACGTTTTCCATAGCCGGCATCATCGAAAAAGTCAGTTTTGACCCAAAAATCCAACTTCACCAAAATTCCAAAAGTTCACACCAGGTGCCTAGAGGCCAGTACTGAATTCCCTGAAGAGTTCAACTCATTACATTCAGTATCCAGTGAGAAAAGAAACATTTAGATTTTTAAAAAATACCCCCAAAACTTCAACGTTTTCCATAGCCGGCATCATCGAAAAAGTCAGTTTTGACCCAAAAATCCAACTTCACCAAAATTGCTCAAAAGTTCACACCAGGTGCCTAGAGGCCAGTACTGAATTCCCTGAAGAGTTCAACTCATTACATTCAGTATTCAGAGAGAAAAGAAACATTTAGATTTGTGAAAAAAATACCCCCAAAACTTCAACGTTTTCCATAGCCGGCATCATCGAAAAAGTCAGTTTTGACCCAAAAATCCAACTTCACCAAAATTGCTCAAAAGTTCACACCAGGTGCCTAGAGGCCAGTACTGAATTCCCTGAAGAGTTCAACTCATTACATTCAGTATTCAGTGAGAAAAGAAACATTTAGATTTTTAAAAAATATCCCCAAAACTTCAACGTTTTCCATAGCCGGCATCATCGAAAAAGTCAGTTTTTCACCAAAAAATCCAACTTCACCAAAATTGCTCAAAAGTTCACACCAGGTGCCTAGAGGCCAGTACTGAATTCCCTGAAGAGTTCAACTCATTACATTCAGTATTCAGTGAGAATAGAAACATTTAGATTGTGAAAAAATACCCCAAAACTTCAACGTTTTCCATAGCCGGCATCATCGAAAAAGTCAGTTTTGACCAAAAATCCAACTTCACCAAAATTGCTCAAAAGTTCACACCAGGTGCCTAGAGGCCAGTACTGAATTCCCTGAAGAGTTCAACTCATTACATTCAGTATCCAGTGAGAAAAGAAACATTTAGATTTTTTAAAAATACCCCCAAAACTTCAACGTTTTCCATAGCCGGCATCATCGAAAAAGTCAGTTTTGACCAAAAATCCAACTTCACCAAAATTCCTCAAAAGTTCACACCAGGTGCCTAGAGGCCAGTACTGAATTCCCTGAAGAGTTCAACTCATTACATTCAGTATTCAGAGAGAAAAGAAACATTTAGATTTTTGAAAAAAATACCCCCAAAACTTCAACGTTTCCATAGCCGGCATCATCGAAAAAGTCAGTTTTGACCCAAAAATCCAACTTCACCAAAATTGCTCAAAAGTTCACACCAGGTGCCTAGAGGCCAGTACTGAATTCCCTGAAGAGTTCAACTCATTACATTCAGTATTCAGAGAGAATAGAAACATTTAGATTTTAAAAAAAATACCCCCAAAACTTCAACGTTTTCCATAGCCGGCATCATCGAAAAAGTCAGTTTTTCACCCAAAAATCCAACTTCACCAAAATTGCTCAAAAGTTCACACCAGGTGCCTAGAGGCCAGTACTGAATTCCCTGAAGAGTTCAACTCATTACATTCAGTATTCAGTGAGAAAAGAAACATTTAGATTTTTAAAAAAATACCCCCAAAACTTCAACGTTTTCCATAGCCGGCATCATCGAAAAAGTCAGTTTTTCACCCAAAAATCCAACTTCACCAAAATTGCTCAAAAGTTCACACCAGGTGCCTAGAGGCCAGTACTGAATTCCCTGAAGAGTTCAACTCATTACATTCAGTATTCAGTGAGAATAGAAACATTTAGATTTGTGAAAAAATACCCCCAAAACTTCAACGTTTTCCATAGCCGGCATCATCGAAAAAGTCAGTTTTGACCCAAAAATCCAACTTCACCAAAATTGCTCAAAAGTTCACACCAGGTGCCTAGAGGCCAGTACTGAATTCCCTGAAGAGTTCAACTCATTACATTCAGTATCCAGTGAGAAAAGAAACATTTAGATTTTTTAAAAATACCCCCAAAACTTCAACGTTTTCCATAGCCGGCATCATCGAAAAAGTCAGTTTTGACCAAAAATCCAACTTCACCAAAATTGCTCAAAAGTTCACACCAGGTGCCTAGAGGCCAGTACTGAATTCCCTGAAGAGTTCAACTCATTACATTCAGTATTCAGAGAGAAAAGAAACATTTAGATTTTTGAAAAAAATACCCCCAAAACTTCAACGTTTTCCATAGCCGGCATCATCGAAAAAGTCAGTTTTGACCCAAAAATCCAACTTCACCAAAATTGCTCAAAAGTTCACACCAGGTGCCTAGAGGCCAGTACTGAATTCCCTGAAGAGTTCACTCATTACATTCAGTATCCAGTGAGAAAAGAAACATTTAGATTTTTGAAAAAATACCCCAAAAACTTCAACGTTTTCCATAGCCGGCATCATCGAAAAAGTCAGTTTTGACCCAAAAAATCCAACTTCACCAAAATTCCAAAAGTTCACACCAGGTGCCTAGAGGCCAGTACTGAATTCCCTGAAGAGTTCAACTCATTACATTCAGTATCAGAGAGAATAGAAACATTTAGATTTTAAAAAAAATACCCCCAAAACTTCAACGTTTTCCATAGCCGGCATCATCGAAAAAGTCAGTTTTGACCCAAAAATCCAACTTCACCAAAATTGCTCAAAGGTTCACACCAGGTGCCTAGAGGCCAGTACTGAATTCCCTGAAGAGTTCAACTCATTACATTCAGTATTCAGTGAGAAAAGAAACATTTAGATTTTTAAAAAAATACCCCAAAACTTCAACGTTTTCCATAGCCGGCATCATCGAAAAAGTCAGTTTTTCACCCAAAAATCCAACTTCACCAAAATTGCTCAAAAGTTCACACCAGGTGCCTAGAGGCCAGTACTGAATTCCCTGAAGAGTTCAACTCATTACATTCAGTATTCAGTGAGAAAAGAAACATTTAGATTTTTAAAAAAATACCCCAAAACTTCAACGTTTTCCATAGCCGGCATCATCGAAAAAGTCAGTTTTTGACCAAAAAATCCAACTTCACCAAAATTGCTCAAAAGTTCACACCAGGTGCCTAGAGGCCAGTACTGAATTCCCTGAAGAGTTCAACTCATTACATTCAGTATCCAGTGAGAAAAGAAACATTTAGATTTTTTAAAAATACCCCCAAAACTTCAACGTTTTCCATAGCCGGCATCATCGAAAAAGTCAGTTTTGACCAAAAATCCAACTTCACCAAAATTCCTCAAAAGTTCACACCAGGTGCCTAGAGGCCAGTACTGAATTCCCTGAAGAGTTCAACTCATTACATTCAGTATTCAGAGAGAAAAGAAACATTTAGATTTTTGAAAAAAATACCCCAAAACTTCAACGTTTTCCATAGCCGGCATCATCGAAAAAGTCAGTTTTGACCCAAAAATCCAACTTCACCAAAATTGCTCAAAAGTTCACACCAGGTGCCTAGAGGCCAGTACTGAATTCCCTGAAGAGTTCAACTCATTACATTCAGTATCCAGTGAGAAAAGAAACATTTAGATTTTTGAAAAAAATACCCCCAAAACTTCAACGTTTTCCATAGCCGGCATCATCGAAAAAGTCAGTTTTGACCCAAAAAATCCAACTTCACCAAAATTCCTCAAAAGTTCACACCAGGTGCCTAGAGGCCAGTACTGAATTCCCTGAAGAGTTCAACTCATTACATTCAGTATCAGTGAGAAAAGAAACATTTAGATTTTTAAAAAAATACCCCCAAAACTTCAACGTTTTCCATAGCCGGCATCATCGAAAAATCAGTTTTTTGACCCAAAAATCCAACTTCACCAAAATTGCTCAAAAGTTCACACCAGGTGCCTAGAGGCCAGTACTGAATTCCCTGAAGAGTTCAACTCATTACATTCAGTATCCAGTGAGAAAAGAAACATTTAGATTTTAAAAAAAATACCCCCAAAACTTCAACGTTTTCCATAGCCGGCATCATCGAAAAAGTCAGTTTTGACCCAAAATCCAACTTCACCAAAATTGCTCAAAAGTTCACACCAGGTGCCTAGAGGCCAGTACTGAATTCCCTGAAGAGTTCAACTCATTACATTCAGTATCCAGTGAGAAAAGAAACATTTAGATTTTTTTAAAAATACCCCAAAACTTCAACGTTTTCCATAGCCGGCATCATCGAAAAATAGTTTTGACCCAAAAATCCAACTTCACCAAAATTGCTCAAAAGTTCACACCAGGTGCCTAGAGGCCAGTACTGAATTCCCTGAAGAGTTCAACTCATTACATTCAGTATTCAGTGAGAAAAGAAACATTTAGATTTTAAAAAAATATCCCAAAACTTCAACGTTTTCCATAGCCGGCATCATCGAAAAAGTCAGTTTTTCACCAAAAAATCCAACTTCACCAAAATTGCTCAAAAGTTCACACCAGGTGCCTAGAGGCCAGTACTGAATTCCCTGAAGAGTTCAACTCATTCATTCAGTATTCAGTGAGAATAGAAACATTTAGATTTGTGAAAAAAATACCCCCAAAACTTCAACGTTTTCCATAGCCGGCATCATCGAAAAAGTCAGTTTTTGACCCCAAAAATCCAACTTCACCAAAATTGCTCAAAAGTTCACACCAGGTGCCTAGAGGCCAGTACTGAATTCCCTGAAGAGTTCAACTCATTACATTCAGTATCCAGTGAGAAAAGAAACATTTAGATTTTTTAAAAATACCCCCAAAACTTCAACGTTTTCCATAGCCGGCATCATCGAAAAAGTCAGTTTTGACCAAAATATCCAACTTCACCAAAATTCCTCAAAAGTTCACACCAGGTGCCTAGAGGCCAGTACTGAATTCCCTGAAGAGTTCAACTCATTACATTCAGTATCAGTGAGAAAAGAAACATTTAGATTTTTGAAAAAAATACCCCCAAAACTTCAACGTTTTCCATAGCCGGCATCATCGAAAAAGTCAGTTTTGACCAAAAATCCAACTTCACCAAAATTCCTCAAAAGTTCACACCAGGTGCCTAGAGGCCAGTACTGAATTCCCTGAAGAGTTCAACTCATTACATTCAGTATTCAGAGAGAAAAGAAACATTTAGATTTTTGAAAAAAATACCCCCAAAACTTCAACGTTTTCCATAGCCGGCATCATCGAAAAAGTCAGTTTTGACCCAAAAATCCAACTTCACCAAAATTGCTCAAAAGTTCACACCAGGTGCCTAGAGGCCAGTACTGAATTCCCTGAAGAGTTCAACTCATTACATTCAGTATCCAGTGGGAAAAGAAACATTTAGATTTTGAAAAAATACCCCCAAAACTTCAACGTTTTCCATAGCCGGCATCATCGAAAAAGTCAGTTTTGACCCAAAAAATCCAACTTCACCAAAATTGCTCAAAAGTTCACACCAGGTGCCTAGAGGCCAGTACTGAATTCCCTGAAGAGTTCAACTCATTACATTCAGTATTCAGTGAGAATAGAAACAATTAGATTTTAAAAAAAATACCCCCAAAACTTCAACGTTTTCCATAGCCGGCATCATCGAAAAAGTCAGTTTTGACCCAAAAATCCAACTTCACCAAAATTGCTCAAAGTTCACACCAGGTGCCTAGAGGCCAGTACTGAATTCCCTGAAGAGTTCAACTCATTACATTCAGTATTCAGTGAGAAAAGAAACATTTAGATTTTTTTAAAAAAATACCCCAAAACTTCAACGTTTTCCATAGCCGGCATCATCGAAAAAGTCAGTTTTTGACCCAAAAATCCAACTTCACCAAAATTGCTCAAAAGTTCACACCAGGTGCCTAGAGGCCAGTACTGAATTCCCTGAAGAGTTCAACTCATTACATTCAGTATTCAGTGAGAAAAGAAACATTTAGATTTTTAAAAAAATACCCCCAAAACTTCAACGTTTTCCATAGCCGGCATCATCGAAAAAGTCAGTTTTTGACCAAAAATCCAACTTCACCAAAATTGCTCAAAAGTTCACACCAGGTGCCTAGAGGCCAGTACTGAATTCCCTGAAGAGTTCAACTCATTACATTCAGTATCCAGTGAGAAAAGAAACATTTAGATTTTTGAAAAAATACCCAAAACTTCAACGTTTTCCATAGCCGGCATCATCGAAAAAGTCAGTTTTGACCCAAAAAATCCAACTTCACCAAAATTCCTCAAAAGTTCACACCAGGTGCCTAGAGGCCAGTACTGAATTCCCTGAAGAGTTCAACTCATTACATTCAGTATTCAGTGAGAAAAGAAACATTTAGATTTTTAAAAAAATACCCCCAAAACTTCAACGTTTTCCATAGCCGGCATCATCGAAAAAGTCAGTTTTTGACCCAAAAATCCAACTTCACCAAAATTGCTCAAAAGTTCACACCAGGTGCCTAGAGGCCAGTACTGAATTCCCTGAAGAGTTCAACTCATTACATTCAGTATCCAGTGAGAAAAGAAACATTTAGATTTTAAAAAAATACCCCCAAAACTTCAACGTTTTCCATAGCCGGCATCATCGAAAAAGTCAGTTTTGACCCAAAAATCCAACTTCACCAAATTGCTCAAAAGTTCACACCAGGTGCCTAGAGGCCAGTACTGAATTCCCTGAAGAGTTCAACTCATTACATTCAGTATCCAGTGAGAAAAGAAACATTTAGATTTTAAAAAAAATACCCAAAACTTCAACGTTTTCCATAGCCGGCATCATCGAAAAAGTCAGTTTTTGACCCAAAAATCCAACTTCACCAAAATTGCTCAAAAGTTCACACCAGGTGCCTAGAGGCCAGTACTGAATTCCCTGAAGAGTTCAACTCATTACATTCAGTATTCAGTGAGAAAAGAAACATTTAGATTTTTAAAAATACCCCAAAACTTCAACGTTTTCCATAGCCGGCATCATCGAAAAAGTCAGTTTTCACCAAAAATCCAACTTCACCAAAATTGCTCAAAGGTTCACACCAGGTGCCTAGAGGCCAGTACTGAATTCCCTGAAGAGTTCAACTCATTACATTCAGTATTCAGTGAGAATAGAAACATTTAGATTTGTGAAAAAAATACCCCAAAACTTCAACGTTTTCCATAGCCGGCATCATCGAAAAAGTCAGTTTTGACCCAAAAATCCAACTTCACCAAAATTGCTCAAAAGTTCACACCAGGTGCCTAGAGGCCAGTACTGAATTCCCTGAAGAGTTTAACTCATTACATTCAGTATCCAGTGAGAAAAGAAACATTTAGATTTTTTTAAAAAATACCCCCAAAACTTCAACGTTTCCATAGCCGGCATCATCGAAAAAGTCAGTTTTGACCCAAAATATCCAACTTCACCAAAATTGCTCAAAAGTTCACACCAGGTGCCTAGAGGCCAGTACTGAATTCCTGAAGAGTTCAACTCATTACATTCAGTATCAGAGAGAAAAGAAACATTTAGATTTTTGAAAAAAATACCCCCAAAACTTCAACGTTTTCCATAGCCGGCATCATCGAAAAAGTCAGTTTTGACCAAAAAATCCAACTTCACCAAAATTGCTCAAAAGTTCACACCAGGTGCCTAGAGGCCAGTACTGAATTCCCTGAAGAGTTCAACTCATTACATTCAGTATTCAGTGAGAAAAGAAACATTAGATTTTTTGAAAAAAATACCCCCAAAACTTCAACGTTTTCCATAGCCGGCATCATCGAAAAAGTCAGTTTTGACCCAAAAATCCAACTTCACCAAAATTGCTCAAAAGTTCACACCAGGTGCCTAGAGGCCAGTACTGAATTCCCTGAAGAGTTCAACTCATTACATTCAGTATCAGTGAGAAAAGAAACATTTAGATTTTTGAAAAAATACCCCCAAAACTTCAACGTTTTCCATAGCCGGCATCATCGAAAAAGTCAGTTTTGACCCAAAAATCCAACTTCACCAAAATTGCTCAAAAGTTCACACCAGGTGCCTAGAGGCCAGTACTGAATTCCCTGAAGAGTTCAAATCATTACATTCAGTATTCAGTGAGAATAGAAACATTAGATTTTTAAAAAATTCCCAAAACTTCAACGTTTTCCATAGCCGGCATCATCGAAAAAGTCAGTTTTGAACCCAAAAATCCAACTTCACCAAAATTGCTCAAAGGTTCACACCAGGTGCCTAGAGGCCAGTACTGAATTCCCTGAAGAGTTCAACTCATTACATTCAGTATTCAGTGAGAAAAGAAACATTTAGATTTTTAAAAAATACCCCAAAACTTCAACGTTTTCCATAGCCGGCATCATCGAAAAAGTCAGTTTTGACCCAAAAATCCAACTTCACCAAAATTGCTCAAAAGTTACACCAGGTGCCTAGAGGCCAGTACTGATTTCCTGAAGAGTTCAACTCATTACATTCAGTATTCAGTGAGAAAAGAAACATTTAGATTTTAAAAAAATACCACCAAAACTTCAACGTTTTCCATAGCCGGCATCATCGAAAAAATCAGTTTTTGACCCAAAAATCCAACTTCACAAAAATGCTCAAAAGTTCACACCAGGTGCCTAGAGGCCAGTACTGAATTCCCTGAAGAGTTCAACTCATTACATTCAGTATCCAGTGAGAAAAGAAAATTTAGATTTTAAAAAAAATACCCCAAAACTTCAACGTTTTCCATAGCCGGCATCATCGAAAAAATACGTTTTTGACCCAAAAATCCAACTTCACCAAAATTGCTCAAAAGTTCACACCAGGTGCCTAGAGGCCAGTACTGAATTCCCTGAAGAGTTCAACTCATTACATTCAGTATCCAGTGAGAAAAGAAACATTTAGATTTTTAAAAAATACCCCCAAAACTTCAACGTTTTCCATAGCCGGCATCATCGAAAAAAGTCGTTTTTGACCCAAAAATCCAACTTCACCAAAATTGCTCAAAAGTTCACACCAGGTGCCTAGAGGCCAGTACTGAATTCCCTGAAGAGTTCAACTCATTACATTCAGTATCCAGTGAGAAAAGAAACATTTAGATTTTTTTAAAAAATACCCCCAAAACTTCAACGTTTTCCATAGCCGGCATCATCGAAAAAGTCAGTTTTAACCAAAAATCCAACTTCATCAAATTGCTCAAAAGTTCACACCAGGTGCCTAGAGGCCAGTACTGAATTCCCTGAAGAGTTCAACTCATTACATTCAGTATTCAGAGAGAATAGAAACATTTAGATTTTTTAAAAAAATACCCCAAAACTTCAACGTTTTCCATAGCCGGCATCATCGAAAAAAGTCAGTTTTTGACCCAAAAATCCAACTTCACCAAAATTGCTCAAAAGTT
Organism: Patiria miniata; assembly: GCF_015706575.1. Taxonomy (NCBI): domain Eukaryota; kingdom Metazoa; phylum Echinodermata; class Asteroidea; order Valvatida; family Asterinidae; genus Patiria; species Patiria miniata. Next base: position 1,418,286 of record NW_024037066.1, read on the forward strand.
CACACCAGGTGCCTAGAGGCCAGTACTGAATTCCTGAAGAGTTCAACTCATTACATTCAGTATCAGAGAGAGAATAGAAACATTTAGATTTTAAAAAAAATACCCCCAAAACTTCAACGTTTTCCATAGCCGGCATCATCGAAAAAGTCAGTTTTTCACCCAAAAATCCAACTTCACCAAAATGCTCAAAAGTTCACACCAGGTGCCTAGAGGCCAGTACTGAATTCCCTGAAGAGTTCAACTCATTACATTCAGTATCAGTGAGAAAAGAAACATTTAGATTTTAAAAAAAAATACTTCCAAAACTTCAACGTTTTCCATAGCCGGCATCATCGAAAAAATACGTTTTTGACCCAAAAATCCAACTTCACCAAAATTCCTCAAAGGTTCACACCAGGTGCCTAGAGGCCAGTACTGAATTCCCTGAAGAGTTCAACTCATTACATTCAGTATCCAGTGAGAAAAGAAACATTTAGATTTTTTAAAATACCCCCAAAACTTCAACGTTTTCCATAGCCGGCATCATCGAAAAAGTCAGTTTTGACCCAAAAATCCAACTTCACCAAAATTCCTCAAAAGTTCACACCAGGTGCCTAGAGGCCAGTACTGAATTCCCTGAAGAGTTCAACTCATTACATTCAGTATCCAGTGAGAAAAGAAACATTTAGATTTTTTTAAAAATACCCCCAAAACTTCAACGTTTCCATAGCCGGCATCATCGAAAAAGTCAGTTTTGACCCAAAAATCCAACTTCACCAAATTGCTCAAAAGTTCACACCAGGTGCCTAGAGGCCAGTACTGAATTCCCTGAAGAGTTCAATCTCATTAATTCAGTATTCAGTGAGAAAAGAAACATTTAGATTTGTGAAAAAAATACCCCCAAAACTTCAAGTTTTCCATAGCCGGCATCATCGAAAAAGTCAGTTTTGACCCAAAAATCCAACTTCACCAAAATAGCTCAAAAGTTCACACCAGGTGCCTAGAGGCCAGTACTGAATTCCCTGAAGAGTTCAACTCATTACATTCAGTATTCAGAGAGAATAGAAAACATTTAGATTTTTAAAAAAATTCCCCCAAAACTTCAACGTTTTCCATAGCCGGCATCATCGAAAAAGTCAGTTTTGAACCCAAAAATCCAACTTCGCCAAAATTGCTCAAAGGTTCACACCAGGTGCCTAGAGGCCAGTACTGAATTCCCTGAAGAGTTCAACTCATTACATTCAGTATTCAGTGAGAAAAGAAACATTTAGATTTTTAAAAAAATACCCCAAAACTTCAACGTTTTCCATAGCCGGCATCATCGAAAAA
>NW_024037066.1:1420093-1454500 GCF_015706575.1 Patiria miniata
CTCAAAAGTTCACACCAGGTGCCTAGAGGCCAGTACTGAATTCCCTGAAGAGTTCAACTCATTACGTTCAGTATTCAGAGAGAAAAGAAACATTTAGATTTTTGAAAAAAAACCCCCAAAACTTCAACGTTTTCCATAGCCGGCATCATCGAAAAAGTCAGTTTTTGACCAAAAATCCAACTTCACCAAAATTCCTCAAAAGTTCACACCAGGTGCCTAGAGGCCAGTACTGAATTCCCTGAAGAGTTCAACTCATTACGTTCAGTATTCAGAGAGAAAAGAAACATTTAGATTTTTGAAAAAAATACCCCCAAAACTTCAACGTTTTCCATAGCCGGCATCATCGAAAAAGTCAGTTTTGACCCAAAAATCCAACTTCACCAAAATTGCTCAAAAGTTCACACCAGGTGCCTAGAGGCCAGTACTGAATTCCCTGAAGAGTTCACTCATTACATTCAGTATCCAGTGAGAAAAGAAACATTAGATTTTTGAAAAATACCCCCCAAACTTCAACGTTTTCCATAGCCGGCATCATCGAAAAAGTCAGTTTTGACCCAAAAATCCAACTTCACCAAAATTCCTCAAAAGTTCACACCAGGCCTAGAGGCCAGTCCTGAATTCCCTGAAGAGTTCAACTCATTACATTCAGTATTCAGAGAGAATAGAAACATTAGATTTTTAAAAAATACCCCAAAACTTCAACGTTTTCCATAGCCGGCATCATCGAAAAGTCAGTTTTTGACCCAAAAATCCAACTTCACCAAAATTGCTCAAAGGTGCACACCAGGTGCCTAGAGGCCAGTACTGAATTCCCTGAAGAGTTCAACTCATTACATTCAGTATTCAGTGAGAAAAGAAACATTTAGATTTTTTAAAAAAATACCCACAAAACTTCAACGTTTTCCATAGCCGGCATCATCGAAAAAGTCAGTTTTTCACCCAAAAATCCAACTTCACCAAATTGCTCAAAAGTTTACACCAGGTGCCTAGAGGCCAGTACTGAATTCCCTGAAGAGTTCAACTCATTACATTCAGTATTCAGTGAGAAAAGAAACATTTAGATTTTTAAAAAATAACCCCAAAACTTCAACGTTTTCCATAGCCGGCATCATCGAAAAATACGTTTTTGACCCAAAAATCCAACTTCACCAAAATTGCTCAAAAGTTCACACCAGGTGCCTAGAGGCCAGTACTGAATTCCCTGAAGAGTTCAACTCATTACATTCAGTATCCAGTGAGAAAAGAAACATTTAGATTTTAAAAAAAATACCCCCAAACCTTCAACGTTTTCCATAGCCGCATCATCGAAAAATACGTTTTTGACCCAAAAATCCAACTTCACCAAAATTGCTCAAAAGTTCACACCAGGTGCCTAGAGGCCAGTACTGAATTCCCTGAAGAGTTCAACTCATTACATTCAGTATCAGTGAGAAAAGAAACATTTAGATTTTTTTAAAAATACCCCCAAAACTTCAACGTTTTCCATAGCCGGCATCATCGAAAAAGTCGTTTTTGACCCAAAATCCAACTTCACCAAAATTGCTCAAAGTTCACACCAGGTGCCTAGAGGCCAGTACTGAATTCCCTGAGAGTTCAACTCATTACATTCAGTATCCAGTGAGAAAAGAAACATTTAGATTTTTTTTAAAATACCCCCAAAACTTCAACGTTTTCCATAGCCGGCATCATCGAAAAAGTCAGTTTTTAACCAAAAATCCAACTTCACCAAAATTGCTCAAAAGTTCACACCAGGTGCCTAGAGGCAAGTACTGAATTCCCTGAAGAGTTCAACTCATTACATTCAGTATTCAGTGAGAATAGAAACATTTAGATTTTAAAAAAAATACCCCAAAACTTCAACGTTTTCCATAGCCGCATCATCGAAAAAGTCAGTTTTTGACCCAAAAATCCAACTTCACCAAAATTCCTCAAAAGTTCACACCAGGTGCCTAGAGGCCAGTACTGAATTCCCTGAAGAGTTCAACTCATTACATTCAGTATTCAGAAGAAAGAAACATTTAGATTTTTAAAAAAAATACCCCCAAAACTTCAACGTTTTCCATAGCCGGCATCATCGAAAAAGTCAGTTTTTCACCCAAAAATCCAACTTCACCAAAATTGCTCAAAGGTGCACACCAGGTGCCTAGAGCCAGTACTGAATTCCCTGAAGAGTTCAACTCATTACATTCAGTATTCAGTGAGAAAGAAACATTTAGATTTTTAAAAAAATACCCCCAAAACTTCAACGTTTTCCATAGCCGGCATCATCGAAAAAGTCAGTTTTTGACCCAAAAATCCAACTTCACCAAAATTCCTCAAAGGTTCACACCAGGTGCCTAGAGCCAGTACTGAATTCCCTGAAGAGTTCAACTCATTACATTCAGTATCCAGTGAGAAAAGAAACATTTAGATTTTTTTTAAAATACCCCCAAAACTTCAACGTTTTCCATAGCCGGCATCATCGAAAAAGTCAGTTTTTGACCCAAAAATCCAACTTCACCAAAATTCCTCAAAGTTCACACCAGGTGCCTAGAGGCCAGTACTGAATTCCCTGAAGAGTTCAACTCATTACATTCAGTATCCAGTGAGAAAAGAAACATTTAGATTTTTTAAAAAATACCCCCAAAACTTCAACGTTTTCCATAGCCGGCCATCATCGAAAAAGTCAGTTTTGACCCAAAATCCAACTTCACCAAAATTCCTCAAAAGTTCACACCAGGTGCCTAGAGGCCAGTACTGAATTCCCTGAAGAGTTCAACTCATTACATTCAGTATTCAGTGAGAAAAGAAACATTTAGATTTTTGAAAAAATACCCCCAAACTTCAACGTTTTCCATAGCCGGCATCATCGAAAAAGTCAGTTTTTGACCCAAAAATCCAACTTCACCAAATTGCTCAAAGTTCACACCAGGTGCCTAGAGGCCAGTACTGAATTCCCTGAAGAGTTCAACTCATTACATTCAGTATTCAGTGAGAATAGAAACATTTAGATTTTAAAAAATTCACCCAAAACTTCAACGTTTTCCATAGCCGGCATCATCGAAAAGTCAGTTTTGACCCAAAAATCCAACTTCACCAAAATTGCTCAAAGGTTCACACCAGGTGCCTAGAGGCCAGTACTGAATTCCCTGAAGAGTTCAACTCATTACATTCAGTATTCAGTGAAAATAGAAACATTTAGATTTTTAAAAATACCCCCAAAACTTCAACGTTTTCCATAGCCGGCATCATCGAAAAAGTCAGTTTTTCACCCAAAAATCCAACTTCACCAAATTGCTCAAAAGTTCACACCAGGTGCCTAGAGGCCAGTACTGAATTCCCTGAAGAGTTCAACTCATTACATTCAGTATTCAGTGAGAAAAGAAACATTTAGATTTTTTCAAAATATCCCCAAAACTTCAACGTTTTCCATAGCCGGCATCATCGAAAAAGTCAGTTTTTCACCCAAAAATCCAACTTCACCAAATTGCTCAAAAGTTCACACCAGGTGCCTAGAGGCCAGTACTGAATTCCCTGAAGAGTTCAACTCATTACATTCAGTATTCAGTGAGAAAGAAACATTTAGATTTGTGAAAATACCCCCAAAACTTCAACGTTTTCCATAGCCGCATCATCGAAAAAGTCAGTTTTTGACCAAAAATCCAACTTCACCAAAATTGCTCAAAAGTTCACACCAGGTGCCTAGAGGCCAGTACTGAATTCCCTGAAGAGTTCAACTCATTACATTCAGTATCAGAGAGAATAGAAACATTTAGATTTAAAAAATTCACCCAAAACTTCAACGTTTTCCATAGCCGGCATCATCGAAAAAGTCAGTTTTGAACCAAAATCCAACTTCACCAAAATTGCTCAAAAGTTCACACCAGGTGCCTAGAGGCCAGTACTGAATTCCCTGAAGAGTTCAACTCATTACATTCAGTATTCAGTGAGAAAAGAAACATTTAGATTTTTAAAAAATACCCCCAAACTTCAACGTTTTCCATAGCCGGCATCATCGAAAAAGTCAGTTTTTCACCCAAAAATCCAACTTCACCAAAATGCTCAAAAGGTCACACCAGGTGCCTAGAGGCCAGTACTGAATTCCCTGAAGAGTTCAACTCATTACATTCAGTATCCAGTGAGAAAAGAACATTTAGATTTTTTAAAATACCCCCCAAACTTCAACGTTTTCCATAGCCGGCATCATCGAAAAAGTCAGTTTTGACCCAAAAAATCAACTTCACCAAATTCCTCAAAAGTTCACACCAGGTGCCTAGAGGCCAGTACTGAATTCCCTGAAGAGTTCAACTCATTACATTCAGTATCCAGTGAGAAAAAAAACATTTAGATTTTTTAAAAATACACCCAAAACTTCAACGTTTTCCATAGCCGGCATCATCGAAAAAGTCAGTTTTGACCCAAAAATCCAACTTCACCAAAATTGCTCAAAAGTTCACACCGGTGCCTAGAGGCCAGTACTGAATTCCTGAAGAGTTCAACTCATTACATTCAGTATTCAGTGAGAAAAGAAACATTTAGATTTTTTTAAAAAATACCCCCAAAACTTCAACGTTTTCCATAGCCGGCATCATCGAAAAAGTCAGTTTTGACCCCAAAATCCAACTTCACCAAAATTGCTCAAAAGTTCACACCAGGTGCCTAGAGGCCAGTACTGAATTCCCTGAAGAGTTCAACTCATTACATTCAGTATCCAGTGAGAAAAGAAACATTTAGATTTTTGAAAATACCCCCAAACTTCAACGTTTTCCATAGCCGGCATCATCGAAAAAGTCAGTTTTGACCAAAAAATCCAACTTCACCAAAATTCCTCAAAAGTTCACACCAGGTGCCTAGAGGCCAGTACTGAATTCCCTGAAGAGTTCAACTCATTACATTCAGTATCAGAGAGAATAGAAACATTTAGATTTAAAAAAAAATCCCCCAAAACTTCAACGTTTTCCATAGCCGGCATCATCGAAAAAGTCAGTTTTGAACCCAAAAATCCAACTTCACCAAAATTGCTCAAAGGTCCACCAGGTGCCTAGAGGCCAGTTCTGAATTCCCTGAAGAGTTCAACTCATTACATTCAGTATTCAGTGAGAAAAGAAACATTTAGATTTTTAAAAAATACCCCCAAAACTTCAACGTTTTCCATAGCCGGCATCATCGAAAAAGTCAGTTTTTCACCCAAAAATCCAACTTCACCAAAATTGCTCAAAAGTCACACACCAGGTGCCTAGAGGCCAGTACTGAATTCCCTGAAGAGTTCAACTCATTACATTCAGTATTCAGTGAGAAAAGAAACATTTAGATTTTTCAAAAAATATCCCCAAAACTTCAACGTTTTCCATAGCCGGCATCATCGAAAAAGTCAGTTTTTCACCCAAAAATCCAACTTCACACCAAAATTGCTCAAGGTTCACACCAGGTGCCTAGAGGCCAGTACTGAATTCCCTGAAGAGTTCAACTCATTACATTCAGTATTCAGTGAGAAAGAAACATTTAGATTTTTTTAAAAATACCCCCAAAACTTCAACGTTTTCCATAGCCGCATCATCGAAAAAGTCAGTTTTTAACCAAAAATCCAACTTCACCAAAATTGCTCAAAAGTTCACACCAGGTGCCTAGAGGCCAGTACTGAATTCCCTGAAGAGTTCAACTCATTACATTCAGTATCCAGTGAGAAAAAAAACATTTAGATTTTTTAAAAAATACCCCAAAACTTCAACGTTTTCCATAGCCGGCATCATCGAAAAAGTCAGTTTTGACCAAAAATCCAACTTCACCACAAATTCCTCAAAGGTTCACACCAGGTGCCTAGAGGCCAGTACTGAATTCCCTGAAGAGTTCAACTCATTACATTCAGTATTCAGAGAGAAAAGAAACATTTAGATTTTTGAAAAAATACCCCCAAAACTTCAACGTTTTCCATAGCGGCATCATCGAAAAAGTCAGTTTTGACCCAAAAATCCAACTTCACCAAAATTGCTCAAAAGTTCACACCAGGTGCCTAGAGGCCAGTACTGAATTCCCTGAAGAGTTCACTCATTACATTCAGTATCCAGTGAGAAAAGAAACATTTAGATTTTTAAAAAATACCACCAAAACTTCAACGTTTTCCATAGCCGGCATCATCGAAAAATACGTTTTTGACCCAAAAATCCAACTTCACCAAAATTCCTCAAAGGTTCACACCAGGTGCCTAGAGGCCAGAATTGAATTCCATGAAGAGTTCAACTCATTACATTCAGTATCCAGTGAAAACAAAATTTTTTAATTTTTACAAAATGCCCCCAAAACTTCAACGTTTTCCATAGCCGGCATCATCGAAAAAGTCAGTTTTTGACCCAAAAATCCAACTTCACCAAAATTGCTCAAAGTTTCACACCAGGTGCCTAGAGGCCAGTACTGAATTCCCTGAAGAGTTCAACTCATTACATTCAGTATTCAGTGAGAATAGAAACATTTAGATTTTTGCAAAAATACCCCCAAAACTTCAACGTTTTCCATAGCCGGCATCATCGAAAAAGTCAGTTTTGACCCAAAAATCCAACTTCACCAAAATTCCTCAAAAGTTCACACCAGGTGCCTAGAGGCCAGTACTGAATTCCCTGAAGAGTTCAACTCATTACATTCAGTATTCAGTGAGAAATAGAAACATTTAGATTTTGAAAAAATACCCCCAAAACTTCAACGTTTTCCATAGCCGGCATCATCGAAAAAGTCAGTTTTTCACCCAAAAATCCAACTTCACCAAAATTCCTCAAAGTTCACACCAGGTGCCTAGAGGCCAGTACTGAATTCCCTGAAGAGTTCAACTCATTTCATTCAGTATTCAGTGAGAATAGAAACATTTAGATTTTTGAAAAATACCCCCAAAACTTCAACGTTTCCATAGCCGGCATCATCGAAAAAGTCAGTTTTTGACCCAAAAATCCACTTCACCAAAATTGCTCAAAGTTCACACCAGGTGCCTAGAGGCCAGTACTGAATTCCCTGAAGAGTTCAACTCATTACATTCAGTATCCAGTGAGAAAAGAAACATTTAGATTTTTGAAAAAATACCCCCAACCTTCAACGTTTTCCATAGCCGCATCATCGAAAAAGTCAGTTTTTGACCCAAAAATCCAACTTCACCAAAATTCCTCAAAAGTTCACACCAGGTGCCTAGAGGCCAGTACTGAATTCCCTGAAGAGTTCAACTCATTACATTCAGTATTCAGAGAAATAGAAACATTTAGATTTGTGAAAAAATACCCCCAAAACTTCAACGTTTTCCATAGCCGGCATCATCGAAAAAGTCAGTTTTTGACCCAAAAATCCAACTTCAAAATTCCTCAAAAGTTCACACCAGGTGCCTAGAGGCCAGTACTGAATTCCCTGAAGAGTTCAACTCATTACATTCAGTATTCAGAGAGAATAGAAACATTTAGATTTTTAAAAAAAATCCCCCAAAACTTCAACGTTTTCCATAGCCGGCATCATCGAAAAAGTCAGTTTTGACCCAAAAATCCAACTTCACCAAAATTGCTCAAAGTTCACACCAGGTGCCTAGAGGCCAGTCTTAATTCCCTGAAGAGTTCAACTCATTACATTCAGTATTCAGTGAGAAAAGAAACATTTAGATTTTAAAAAAAATACCCCCAAAACTTCAACGTTTTCCATAGCCGGCATCATCGAAAAAGTCAGTTTTTTCACCCAAAAATCCAACTTCACCAAAATTGCTAAAAGGTGCACACCAGGTGCCTAGAGGCAGTACTGAATTCCCTGAAGAGTTCAACTCATTACATTCAGTATTCAGTGAGAAAAGAAACATTTAGATTTTTCAAAAAATATCCCCAAAACTTCAACGTTTTCCATAGCCGGCATCATCGAAAAAGTCAGTTTTTCACCCAAAAATCCAACTTCACCAAAATTGCTCAAAGGTGCACACCAGGTGACTAGAGGCCAGTACTGAATTCCCTGAAGAGTTCAACTCATTACATTCAGTATCCAGTGAGAAAAGAAACATTTAGATTTTTTAAAAATACCCCCAAAACTTCAACGTTTTCCATAGCCGGCATCATCGAAAAAGTCAGTTTTTGACCAAAAATATCCAACTTCACCAAATTGCTCAAAAGTTCACACCAGGTGCCTAGAGGCCAGTACTGAATTCCCTGAAGAGTTCAACTCATTACATTCAGTATCCAGTGAGAAAAGAAACATTTAGATTTTTGAAAAAAATACCCCAAAACTTCAACGTTTTCCATAGCCGGCATCATCGAAAAAGTCAGTTTTGACCCAAAAATCCAACTTCACCAAAATTGCTCAAAAGTTCACACCAGGTGCCTAGAGGCCAGTACTGAATTCCCTGAAGAGTTCAACTCATTACATTCAGTATCCAGTGAGAAAAGAAACATTTAGATTTTTTTAAAATACCCCCAAAACTTCAACGTTTTCCATAGCCGGCATCATCGAAAAAGTCAGTTTTTCACCCAAAAATCCAACTTCACCAAAATTGCTCAAAGGTTCACACCAGGTGCCTAGAGGCCAGTACTGAATTCCCTGAAGAGTTCAACTCATTACATTCAGTATTCAGTGAGAAAAGAAACATTTAGATTTTTAAAAAATACCCCCAAAACTTCAACGTTTTCCATAGCCGCATCATCGAAAAAGTCAGTTTTTCACCCAAAAAATCCAACTTCACCAAAATTGCTCAAAGGTTCACACCAGGTGCCTAGAGGCCAGTACTGAATTCCCTGAAGAGTTCAACTCATTACATTCAGTATCCAGTGAGAAAAGAAACATTTAGATTTTTTTAAAATACCCCCAAACTTCAACGTTTTCCATAGCCGGCATCATCGAAAAAGTCAGTTTTTGACCCAAAAATCCAACTTCACCAAAATTGCTCAAAAGTTCACACCAGGTGCCTAGAGGCCAGTACTGAATTCCCTGAAGAGTTCAACTCATTACATTCAGTATTCAGTGAGAATAGAAACATTTAGATTTTTGAAAAATACCCCCAAAACTTCAACGTTTTCCATAGCCGGCATCATCGAAAAAGTCAGTTTTTGACCCAAAAATCCAACTTCACCAAAATTGCTCAAAGGTTCACACCAGGTGCCTAGAGGCCAGTACTGAATTCCCTGAAGAGTTCAACTCATTTCATTCAGTATTCAGTGAGAATAGAAACATTTAGATTTTTTTTAAATACCCCCAAAACTTCAACGTTTTCCATAGCCGGCATCATCGAAAAAGTCAGTTTTTGACCCAAAAATCCAACTTCACCAAAAATTGCTCAAAAGTTCACACCAGGTGCCTAGAGGCCAGTACTGAATTCCCTGAAGAGTTCAACTCATTACATTCAGTATCCAGTGAGAAAAGAAACATTTAGATTTTTTAAAAAATACCCCCAAAACTTCAACGTTTTCCATAGCCGGCATCATCGAAAAAGTCAGTTTTTGACCAAAAATCCAACTTCACCAAAATTCCTCAAAGTTCACACCAGGTGCCTAGAGGCCAGTACTGAATTCCCTGAAGAGTTCAACTCATTACATTCAGTATCAGAGAGAAAAGCACATTTAGATTTGTGAAAAAAATACCCCCAAAACTTCAACGTTTTCCATAGACGGCATCATCGAAAAAGTCAGTTTTTGACCCAAAAATCCAACTTCACCGAAATTGCTCAAAAGTTCACACCAGGTGCCTAGAGGCCAGTACTGAATTCCCTGAAGAGTTCAACTCATTACATTCAGTATCCAGTGAGAAAAGAAACATTTAGATTTTTAAAAAAAATACCCCAAAACTTCAACGTTTTCCATAGCCGGCATCATCGAAAAAGTCGTTTTTTGACCCAAAATCCAACTTCACCAAAATTCTCAAAGGTTCACACCAGGTGCCTAGAGGCCAGAATTGAATTCCCTGAAGAGTTCAACTCATTACATTGAGTATCCAGTGGGAAAAGAAAATTTTTTAATTTTTACAAAATGCCCCCAAAACTTCAACGTTTTCCATAGCCGGCATCATCGAAAAAGTCAGTTTTTGACCCAAAAATCCAACTTCACCAAAATTGCACAAAAGTTCACACCAGGTGCCTAGAGGCCAGTACTGAATTCCCTGAAGAGTTCAACTCATTACATTCAGTATTCAGTGAGAATAGAAACATTTAGATTTTTGCAAAATACCCCAAAACTTCAACGTTTTCCATAGCCGGCATCATCAAAAAAGTCAGTTTTTGACCCAAAAATCCAACTTCACCAAAATTGCTCAAAGGTTCACACCAGGTGCCTAGAGGCCAGTACTGAATTCCCTGAAGAGTTCAACTCATTACATTCAGTATTCAGAGAAATAGAAACATTTAGATTTGTGAAAAATACCCCCAAAACTTCAACGTTTTCCATAGCCGGCATCATCGAAAAAGTCAGTTTTTGACCCAAAATCCAACTTCAAAAAAATTGCTCAAAAGTTCACCCAAGTGCCTAGAGGCCAGTACTGAATTCCCTGAAGAGTTCAACTCATTACATTCAGTATCCAGTGAAAAAGAAACATTTAGATTTTTTTAAAAATACCCCCAAAACTTCAACGTTTTCCATAGCCGGCATCATCGAAAAAGTCAGTTTTCACCCAAAAATCCAACTTCACCAAAATTCCTCAAAGGTTACACCAGGTGCCTAGAGGCCAGTACTGAATTCCCTGAAGAGTTCAACTCATTACATTCAGTATTCAGTGAGAATAGAAACATTTAGATTTTTGAAAAATACCCCCAAAACTTCAACGTTTTCCATAGCCGGCATCATTGAAAAAGTCAGTGTTTGACCCAAAAAATCCAACTTCACCAAAATGCTCAAAAGTTCACACCAGGTGCCTAGAGGCCAGTACTGAATTCCCTGAAGAGTTCAACTCATTACAGTCAGTATCCAGTGAGAAAAGAAACATTTAGATTTTTGAAAAAATACCCCCAAAACTTCAACGTTTTCCATAGCCGGCATCATCGAAAAAGTCAGTTTTTGACCCAAAAATCCAACTTCACCAAAATTCCTCAAAGGTTCACACCAGGTGCCTAGAGGCCAGTACTGAATTCCCTGAAGAGTTCAACTCATTACATTCAGTATTCAGAGAAAAGAAACATTTAGATTTGTGAAAAAATACCCCAAAAACTTCAACGTTTTCCATAGCCCATCATCGAAAAAGTCAGTTTTTTGACCCAAAATCCAACTTCAAAAAATTCCTCAAAAGTTCACACCAGGTGCCTAGAGGCCAGTACTGAATTCCCTGAAGAGTTCAACTCATTACATTCAGTATTCAGAGAGAATAGAAACATTTAGATTTAAAAAAAAAATCCCCAAAACTTCAACGTTTTCCATAGCCGGCATCATCGAAAAAGTCAGTTTTTGACCCAAAAATCCAACTTCACCAAAATTGCTCAAAGTTCACACCAGGTGCCTAGAGGCAGTTCTGAATTCCCTGAAGAGTTCAACTCATTACATTCAGTATTCAGTGAGAAAAGAACATTTAGATTTTTCAAAAAATATCCCCCAAACTTCAACGTTTTCCATAGCCGGCATCATCGAAAAAGTCAGTTTTTTCACCCAAATCCAACTTCACCAAAATAACTCAAAGGTTCACACCAGGTGCCTAGAGGCCAGTACTGAATTCCCTGAAGAGTTCAACTCATTACATTCAGTATTCAGTGAGAATAGAAACATTTAGATTTGTGAAAAAATACCCCCAAACTTCAACGTTTTCCATAGCCGGCATCATCAAAAAAGTCAGTGTTTGACCCAAAAATCCAACTTCACCAAAATTGCTCAAAAGTTCCCACCAGGTGCCTAGAGGCCAGTACTGAATTCCCTGAAGAGTTCAACTCATTACATTCAGTATCCAGTGAGAAAAGAAACATTTAGATTTTTTTAAAAATACCCCCAAAACTTCAACATTTTCCATAGCCGGCATCATCGAAAAAGTCAGCTTTGACCAAAAATCCAACTTCACCAAAATTGCTCAAAAGTTCACACCAGGTGCCTAGAGGCCAGTACTGAATTCCCTGAAGAGTTCAACTCATTACATTCAGTATCCAGTGAGAAAAGAAACATTTAGATTTTGAAAAAATACCCCCAAAACTTCAACGTTTTCCATAGCCGGCATCATCGAAAAGTCAGTTTTTGACCCAAAAATCCAACTTCACCAAAATTGCTCAAAGTTCACACCAGGTGCCTAGAGGCCAGTACTGAATTCCCTGAAGAGTTCAACTCATTACATTCAGTATCCAGTGAGAAAAAAACATTTAGATTTTTTAAAAAATACCCCCAAAACTTCAACGTTTTCCATAGCCGGCATCATCGAAAAAGTCAGTTTTTCACCCAAAAATCCAACTTCACCAAAATTGCTCAAAGGTGCACACCAGGTGCTAGAGGCCAGTACTGAATTCCCTGAAGAGTTCAACTCATTACATTCAGTATTCAGTGAGAAAAGAAACATTTAGATTTAAAAAAAATACCCCCAAAACTTCAACGTTTTCCATAGCCGGCATCATCGAAAAAGTCAGTTTTTCACCCAAAAATCCAACTTCACCAAAATTGCTCAAAGGTGCACACCAGGTGCTAGAGGCCAGTACTGAATTCCCTGAAGAGTTCAACTCATTACATTCAGTATTCAGTGAGAATAGAAACATTTAGATTTTTTAAAATATCCCCAAACTTCAACGTTTTCCATAGCCGGCATCATCGAAAAAGTCAGTTTTTCCCCAAAAATCCAACTTCACCAAAATTGCTCAAAGTTCACACCAGGTGCCTAGAGGCCAGTACTGAATTCCCTGAAGAGTTCAACTCATTACATTCAGTATTCAGTGAGAATAGAACATTTAGATTTTTGAAAAATACCCCCAAAACTTCAACGTTTTCCATAGCCGGCATCATCGAAAAAGTCAGTTTTTGACCCAAAAATCCAACTTCACCAAAATTCCTCAGTTCACACCAGGTGCCTAGAGGCCAGTACTGAATTCCCTGAAGAGTTCAACTCATTACATTCAGGATCCAGTGAGAAAAGAAACATTTAGATTTTTTTAAAAAATACCCCCAAAACCTCAACGTTTTCCATAGCCGGCATCATCGAAAAAGTCAGTTTTGAACCAAAAATCCAACTTCACCAAATTGCTCAACAGTTTACACCAGGTGCCTAGAGGCCTGTACTGAATTCCCTGAAGAGTTCAACTCATTACATTCAGTATTCAGTGAGAATAGAAACATTTAGATTTAAAAAAAAAATGCCCCCAAAACTTCAACGTTTTCCATAGCCGGCATCATCGAAAAAGTCAGTTTTTGACCCAAAAATCCAACTTCACCAAAATTGCTCAAAAGTTCACACAAGGTGCCTAGAGGCCAGTACTGAATTCCCTGAAGAGTTCAACTCATTACATTCAGTATCCAGTGAGAAAAGAAACATTTAGATTTTTCAAAAAATACCCCCAAACCTTCAACGTTTTCCATAGCCGGCATCATCGAAAAAGTCAGTTTTGACCCAAAATCCAACTTCACCAAAATTGCTCAAAAGTTCACACCAGGTGCCTACAGGCCAGTACTGAATTCCCTGAAGAGTTCAACTCATTACATTCAGTATTCAGTGAGAAAAGAAAACTTTTTGATTTTTACAAAATGACCCCTAAAACTTCAACGTTTTTCCATAGCCGGCATCATCGAAAAAGTCAGTTTTGACCCAAAAATCCAACTTCACCAAAATTGCTCAAAAGTTCACACCAGGTGCCTAGAGGCCAGTACTGAATTCCCTGAAGAGTTCAACTCATTACATTCAGTATCCAGTGAGAAAAGAAAACTTTTAGATTTGTGAAAAAATACCCCCAAAACTTCAACGTTTTCCATAGCCGGCATCATCGAAAAAGTCAGTTTTTGACCAAAATATCCAACTTCACACCAAATTCCTCAAAAGTTCACACCAGGTGCCTAGAGGCCAGTACTGAATTCCCTGAAGAGTTCAACTCATTACATTCAGTATCCAGTGAGAAAGAAACATTTAGATTTTTGAAAAATACCCCCAAAACTTCAAGTTTTCCATAGCCGGCATCATCGAAAAAGTCAGTTTTGACCCAAAAATCCAACTTCACCAAAATTGCTCAAAAGTTCACACCAGGTGCCTAGAGGCCAGTACTGAATTCCCTGAAGAGTTCAACTCATTACATTCAGTATTCAGAGAGAATAGAAACATTTAGATTTTAAAAAAATTCCCCCAAAACTTCAACGTTTTCCATAGCCGGCATCATCGAAAAAGTCAGTTTTTGACCCAAAAATCCAACTTCACCAAAATTGCTCAAAAGTGCACACCAGGTGCCTAGAGGCAATTCTGAATTCCCTGAAGAGTTCAACTCATTACATTCAGTATTCAGAGAGAATAGAAACATTTAGATTTTAAAAAAATACCCCCAAAACTTCAACGTTTTCCATAGCCGGCATCATCGAAAAAGTCAGTTTTTGACCCAAAAATCCAACTTCACCAAAATTCCTCAAAAGTTCACACCAGGTGCCTAGAGGCCAGTACTGAATTCCCTGAAGAGTTCAACTCATTACATTCAGTATCCAGTGAGAAAGAAACATTTAGATTTTTTTAAAAATACCCCCAAACCTTCAACGTTTTCCATAGCCGGCATCATCGAAAAAGTCAGTTTTGACCCAAAAATCCAACTTCACCAAAATTGCTCAACAGTTCACACCAGGTGCCTAGAGGCCAGTACTGAATTCCCTGAAGAGTTCAACTCATTACATTCAGTATTCAGTGAGAATAGAAACATTTAGATTTAAAAAAAAAATGCCCCCAAAACTTCAACGTTTTCCATAGCCGGCATCATCGAAAAAGTCAGTTTTTGACCCAAAAATCCAACTTCACCAAAATTGCTCAAAAGTTCACACAAGGTGCCTAGAGGCCAGTACTGAATTCCCTGAAGAGTTCAACTCATTACATTCAGTATCCAGTGAGAAAAGAACATTTCGATTTTTTAAAAATACCCCCAAACCTTCAACGTTTTCCATAGCCGGCATCATCGAAAAAGTCAGTTTTGACCCAAAAATCCAACTTCACCAAAATTGCTCAAAAGTTCACACCAGGTGCCTAGAGGCCAGTACTGAATTCCCTGAAAGTTCAACTCATTACATTCAGTATCCAGGGAAAAGAAAACTTTTTGATTCTTTACAAAATGACCCCCAAAACTTCAACGTTTTCCATAGCCGGCATCATCGAAAAAGTCAGTTTTGACCCAAAAATCCAACTTCACCAAAATTGCTCAAAAGTTCACACCAGGTGCCTAGAGGCCAGTACTGAATTCCCTGAAGAGTTCAACTCATTACATTCAGTATCCAGTGAGAAAAGAAAACTTTTAGATTTGTGAAAAAATACCCCCAAAACTTCAACGTTTTCCATAGCCGGCATCATCGAAAAAGTCAGTTTTGACCAAAATCCAACTTCACCAAAATTCCTCAAAAGTTCACACCAGGTGCCTAGAGGCCATACTGAATTCCCTGAAGAGTTCAACTCATTACATTCAGTATCCAGTGAGAAAAGAAACATTTTATTTTTTAAAAATACCCCCAAAACTTCAATTTTTCCATAGCCGGCATCATCGAAAAAGTCAGTTTTGACCCAAAAATCCAACTTCACCAAATTGCTCAAAAGTTCACACCAGGTGCCTAGAGGCCAGTACTGAATTCCCTGAAGAGTTCAACTCATTACATTCAGTATTCAGAGAGAATAGAAACATTTAGATTTTAAAAAAAATTCCCCCAAAACTTCAACGTTTTCCATAGCCGGCATCATCGAAAAAGTCAGTTTTTGAACCCAAAAATCCAACTTCACCAAAATTGCTCAAGGTGCACACCAGGTGCCTAGAGGCAAGTTCTGAATTCCTGAAGAGTTCAACTCATTACATTCAGTATTCAGTGAGAAAAGAAACATTTAGATTTAAAAAATACCCCCAAAACTTCAACGTTTTCCATAGCCGCATCATCGAAAAAGTCAGTTTTTCACCCAAAAATCCAACTTCACCAAAATTGCTCAAAAGTTCACACCAGGTGCCTAGAGGCCAGTACTGAATTCCCTGAAGAGTTCAACTCATTACATTCAGTATTCAGTGAGAAAAGAAACATTTAAATTTTTCAAAAAATCCCCAAAACTTCAACGTTTTCCATAGCCGGCATCATCGAAAAAGTCAGTTTTTTCACCCAAAAATCCAACTTCACCAAAATTGCTCAAGGTTCACACCTTGCCTAGAGGCCAGTACTGAATTCCCTGAAGAGTTCAACTCATTTCATTCAGTATTCAGTGAGAATAGAAACATTTAGATTTTTTGAAAAAATACCCCCAAAACTTCAACGTTTTCCATAGCCGGCATCATCGAAAAAGTCAGTTTGACCAAAAATCCAACTTCACCAAAATTGCTCAAAAGTTCACACCAGGTGCCTAGAGGCCAGTACTGAATTCCCTGAAGAGTTCAACTCATTACATTCAGTATCCAGTGAGAAAGAAACATTTAGATTTTTGAAAAAATACCCCCAAAACTTCAACGTTTTCCATAGCCGGCATGATCGAAAAAGTCAGTTTTGACCCAAAAATCCAACTTCACCAAAATTCCTCAAAGTTCACACCAGGTGCCTAGAGGCCAGTACTGAATTCCCTGAAGAGTTCAACTCATTACATTCAGTATCCAGTGAGAAAAGAAAACTTTTAGATTTGTGAAAAATACCCCCAAAACTTCAACGTTTTCCATAGCCGGCATCATCGAAAAAGTCAGTTTTGACCAAAATATCCAACTTCACCAAAATTCCTCAAAAGTTCACACCAGGTGCCTAGAGGCCAGTACTGAATTCCCTGAAGAGTTCAACTCATTACATTCAGTATCCAGTGAGAAAGAAACATTTAGATTTTTTAAAAATACCCCCCAAAACTTCAACGTTTTCCATAGCCGGCATCATCGAAAAAGTCAGTTTTGACCCAAAAATCCAACTTCACCAAAATTCTCAAAAGTTCACACCAGGTGCCTAGAGGCCAGTACTGAATTCCCTGAAGAGTTCAACTCATTACATTCAGATCCAGTGAGAAAAACATTTAGATTTTTTTAAAAAATACCCCCAAAACTTCAACGTTTTCCTATAGCCGGCATCATCGAAAAAGTCAGTTTTGACCCAAAAATCCAACTTCACCAAATTGCTCAACAGTTCACACCAGGTGCCTAGAGGCCAGTACTGAATTCCCTGAAAAGTTCAACTCATTACATTCAGTATCCAGTGAGAAAAGAAACATTTAGATTTTTGAAAAATACCCCCAAAAATTCAACGTTTTCCATAGCCGGCATCATCGAAAAAGTCAGTTTTTGACCAAAATCCAACTTCCCCAAAATTGCTCAAAAGTTCACACCAGGTGCCTAGAGGCCAGTACTGAATTCCCTGAAGAGTTTCAACTCATTACATTCAGTATTCAGTGAGAATAGAAACATTTAGATTTAAAAAAAAATGCCCCCAAAACTTCAACGTTTTCCATAGCCGGCATCATCGAAAAAGTCAGTTTTTCACCCAAAAATCCAACTTCACCAAAATTGCTCAAAAGTTCACACAAGGTGCCTAGAGGCCAGTACTGAATTCCCTGAAGAGTTCAACTCATTACATTCAGTATCCAGTGAGAAAAGAAACATTTAGATTTTTTAAAATACCCCCAAACCTTCAACGTTTTCCATAGCCGGCATCATCGAAAAGTCAGTTTTGACCCAAAAATCCAACTTCACCAAAATTGCTCAAAAGTTCACACCAGGTGCCTAGAGGCCAGTACTGAATTCCCTGAAGAGTTCAACTCATTACATTCAGTATCCAGTGAGAAAAGAAACATTTAGATTTTTGAAAAATACCCCCAAACCTTCAACGTTTTCCATAGCCGGCATCATCGAAAAGTCAGTTTTGACCAAAATCCAACTTCACCAAAATTCCTCAAAAGTTCACACCAGGTGCCTAGAGGCCAGTACTGAATTCCCTGAAGAGTTCAACTCATTACGTTCAGTATCAGAGAGAAAGAAACATTTAGATTTTTTGAAAAAATACCCCCAAAACTTCAACGTTTTCCATAGCCGGCATCATCGAAAAAGTCAGTTTTGACCCAAAAATCCAACTTCACCAAAATTCCTCAAAAGTTCACACCAGGTGCCTAGAGGCCAGTACTGAATTCCCTGAAGAGTTCAACTCATTACATTCAGTATTCAGAGAGAATAGAAACATTTAGATTTAAAAAAAATACCCCCAAAACTTCAACGTTTTCCATAGCCGGCATCATCGAAAAAGTCAGTTTTGACCCAAAAATCCAACTTCACCAAAATTGCTCAAAGGTGCACACCAGGTGCCTAGAGGCCAGTACTGAATTCCCTGAAGAGTTCAACTCATTACATTCAGTATTCAGTGAGAATAGAAACATTTAGATTTAAAAAAAAAATGCCCCCAAACTTCAACGTTTTCCATAGCCGGCATCATCGAAAAAGTCAGTTTTTCACCCAAAAATCCAACTTCACCAAAATTGCTCAAAAGTTCACACAAGGTGCCTAGAGGCCAGTACTGAATTCCCTGAAGAGTTCAACTCATTACATTCAGTATCCAGTGAGAAAAGAAACTTTGAGATTTTTTACAAAATGCCCCTAAAACTTCAACGTTTTCCATAGCCGTCATCATCGAAAAAGTCAGTTTTTCACCCAAAAATCCAACTTCACCAAAATTCCTCAAAATTCACACCAGGTGCCTATAGGCCAGTCTGAATTCCCTGAAGAGTTCAACTCATTACATTCAGTATCCAGTGAGAAAGAAACATTTAGATTTTTTAAAAATACCCCAAAACCTTCAACGTTTTTCATAGCCGGCATCATCGAAAAAGTCAGTTTTGACCCAAAAATCCAACTTCACCAAATTGCTCAAAAGTTCACACCAGGTGCCTACAGGCCAGTACTGAATTCCCTGAAGAGTTCAACTCATTACATTCAGTATCCAGTGGGAAAAGAAAACTTTTTGATTCTTTACAAAATGACCCCCAAAACTTCACGTTTTTCCATAGCCGGCATATCGAAAAAGTCAGTTTTGACCCCAAAAATCCAACTTCACCAAAATTGCTCAAAAGTTCACACCAGGTGCCTAGAGGCCAGTACTGAATTCCCTGAAGAGTTCAACTCATTACATTCAGTATCCAGTGAGAAAAGAAACTTTAGATTTGTGAAAAATACCCCAAAACTTTAACGTTTTCCATAGCCGGCATCATCGAAAAAGTCAGTTTTTGACCCAAAAATCCAACTTCACCAAATTGCTCAAAAGTTCACACCAGTGCCTAGAGGCCAGTACTGAATTCCCTGAAGAGTTCAACTCATTACATTCAGTATCCAGTGAGAAAGAAAACTTTTAGATTTGTGAAAAAAATGCCCCAAAACTTCAACGTTTTCCATAGCCGGCATCATTGAAAAAGTCAGTTTTTGACCCAAAAATCCAACTTCACCAAAATTGCTCAACAGTTCACACCAGGTGCCTAGAGGCCAGTACTGAATTCCCTGAAAGTTCAACTCATTACATTCAGTATCCAGTGAGAAAAGAACATTTAGATTTTTGAAAAATACCCCCAAAACTTCAACGTTTTCCATAGCTCGCATCATCGAAAAAGTCAGTTTTTGAACCAAAAATCAACTTTACCAAAATTGCTCAAAAGTTCACACCAGGTGCCTAGAGGCCAGTACTGAATTCCCTGAAGAGTTCAACTCATTACATTTAGTATCCAGTGAGAAAAGAAAACATTTTTTGATTTTTTACAAAATGCCCCAGAAACTTCAACGTTTTCCATAGCCGGCATCATCGAAAAAGTCAGTTTTCACCCAAAAATCCAACTTCACCAAAATTGCTCAAAAGTTCACCAGGTGCCTAGAGGCCAGAATTGAATTCCCTGAAGAGTTCAACTCATTACATTCAGTATCCAGTGGAAAGAAAACTGTTTGATTTTTTACAAAATGCCCCCAAAACTTCGTTTTCCATAGCCGGCATCATCGAAAAAGTCAGTTTTTCACCCAAAAATCCAACTTCACCAAAATTGCTCAAAAGTTCACACCAGGTGCCTAGAGGCCAGTACTGAATTCCCTGAAGAGTTCAACTCATTACATTCAGTATCCAGTGGGAAAAGAAAACTTTTTGATTTTTTACAAAATGCCCCCAAAACTTCGTTTTCCATAGCCGGCATCACAGAAAAAGTCAGTTTTCACCCAAAAATCCAACTTCACCAAATTCATCAAAAGTTCACACCAGGTGCCTAGAGGCCAGTACTGAATTCCCTGAAGAGTTCAACTCATAACATTCAGTTTTCAGTGAGAATAGAAACATTTAGATTTTTTAAAAAGCCCCCAAAACTTCAACGTTTTCCATAGCCGGCATCATCGAAAAAGTCAGTTTTTGACCAAAAATCCAACTTCACCAAAATTGTTCAAAAGTTCACACCAGGTGCCTAGAGGCCAGAATTGAATTCCCTGAAGAGTTCAACTCATTACATTCAGTATCCGTGAGAAAAGAAAACATTTAGATTTGATAAAAAACCACCAAGACTTCAACGTTTTCCATAGCCAGCGTCATCGAAAAAGTCAGTTTTTCACCCAAAAAAACAACTTCACCAAAATTCCTCAAAAGTTCACACCAGGTGCCTAGAGGCCAGAATTTAATTCCCTGAAGAGTTCAACTCATTACATTCAGTATCCAGTGGGAAAAGAAAACTTTTGAGCTTTTACAAAATGCCCCCAAAACTTCAACGTTTTCCATAGCTGGCATCATCGAAAAAGTCAGTTTTTCACCCAAAAATCCAACTTCACCAAAATTGCTCAAAAGTTCAGAACAGGTGCCTAGAGGCCAGCAATTGAATTCCCTGAAGAGTTCAACTCATTACATTCAGTATCCAGTGGGAAAGAAAACTTTTTGATATTTAACAAATGTCCCCCAAAAACTTCAACGTTTTCCATAGCTGGCATCATCGAAAAAGTCAGTTTTTCACCCAAAAATCAACTTCACCAAAATTGCTCAAAAGTTCAGAACAGTGCCTAGAGGCCAGAATGGAATTCCCTGAAGAATTCAACTCATTACATTAAGAATCCAGTGGGAAAAGAAAACTTTTAGATTTTTTACAAAATGCCCCCAAAACTTCAACGTTTTCCATAGCCGGCATCATCAAAAAGTCAGTTTTTGACCCAAAATCCAACTTCACAAAAATTGCACAACAGTTCACACCAGGTGCCTAGAGGCCAGTACTGAATTCCCTGAAAAGTTCAACTCATTACATTCAGTATCCAGTGAGAAAAGAAACATATAGATTTTTGAAAAATACCCCAAAACTTCAACGTTTTCCATAGCCGGCATCATCGAAAAAGTCAGTTTTTCACCCAAAAATCCAACTTCACCAAAATTGCACAACAGTTCACACCAGGTGCCTAGAGGCCAGAATTGAATTCCCTGAAGAGTTCAACTCATTACATTCAGTATCCAGTGAAAAAAAACATATAGATTTTTGAAAAAATACCCCCAAAACTTCAACGTTTTCCATAGCTGGCATCATCGAAAAAGTCAGTTTTTTACCCAAAAATCCAACTTCACCAAAATTGCTCAAAAGTTCACACCAGGTGACTAGAGGCCAGTTCTGAATTCCCTGAAGAGTTCAACTCTTTACATTCAATATTCAGTGAGATTAGAAACATTTAGATTTTTAAAAATATACCCCCAAAACTTCAAACGTTTTTCCATAGCCGGCATCATCGAAAAAGTCAGTTTTTGACCAGAAAAATCCAACTTCACCAAAATTGCAAAAAATTCAAACCAGGTGCCTAGAGGCCAGTTCTGAATTCCCTGAAGAGTTCAACTCATTACATTAGAATCCAGTGAGAAAAGAAACATTTAGATTTTTGTAAAATATACCCCCAAAACTTCAACGTTTTCCATAGCCAGCATCATCGAAAAAGTCAGTTTTTGACCCAAAAATCCAACTTCACAAAAATTCCTCAAAAGTTCACACCAGGTGCCTAAGGCCAGTTCTGAATTCCCTGAAGAATTCAACTCATTACATTCAGTATTCAGTGAGAATAGAAACATTTAGATTTGTGAAAAATAACCCTAAAACTTCAACGTTTTCCATAGCCGGCATCATCGAAAGAGTAAGTTTTTGACCCAAAATCCAACTTCACCAAATTGTTCAAAAGTTCACACCAGGTGCCTAGAGGCCAGTACTGAATTCCCTGAAGAGTTCAACTCATTACATTTAGTATCCAGTGGGAAAGAAAACTTTTTGATTTTTATGAAATGCCCCAGAAACTTCAACGTTTTCCATAGCCGGCATCATCGAAAAAGTCAGTTTTCACCCCAAAATCCAACTTCACCAAAATTGCTCAAAAGTTCACACCAGGTGCCTAGGGCCAGAATTGAATTCCCTGAAGAGTTCAACTCATTACATTCAGTATCCAGTGGGAAAAGAAAACTTTTTGATTTTTTTACAAAATGCCCCAAAACTTCGTTTTCCATAGCCGGCATCATCGAAAAAGTCAGTTTTTTCACCCAAAAATCCAACTTCCCAAAATTGCTCAAAAGTTCACACCAGGTGCCTAGAGGCCAGTACTGAATTCCCTGAAGAGTTCAACTCATTACATTCAGTATCCAGTGAGAAAAGAAACTTTTTGATTTTTTACAAAAATGACCCCCAAAACTTCAACGTTTTCCATAGCCAGCATCATCGAAAAAGTCAGTTTTGACCCAAAATCCAACTTCACCAAAATTCCTCAAAAGTTCACACCAGGTGCCTAGAGGCCAGTACTGAATTCCCTGAAGAGTTCAACTCATTACATTCAGTATTCAGTGAGAATAGAAACATTTAGATTTTTTTTTAAAGGCCCCAAAACTTCAACGTTTTCCATAGCCGGCATCATCGAAAAAGTCAGTTTTTGACCCAAAAATCCAACTTCACCAAAATTGCTCAAAAGTTCACACCAGGTGCCTAGAGGCCAGAATTGAATTCCCTGAAGAGTTAAAACTCATTACATTCAGTATCCAGAGAGAAAAGAAATCATTTAGATTCTTTACAAAATACCCCCAAAACTTCAACGTTTTCCATAGCCGGCATCATCAAAAAAGTCAGTTTTTGACCCAAAAATCCAACTTCACCAAAATTCCTCAAAAGTTCACACCAGGTGCCTAGAGGGCAGAATTGAATCCCTGAAGAGTTTAACTCATTACATTCAGTATCCAGTGACAAAAGAAAACATTTGGTTTTTTTACAAAATATCCCCGAAACTTCAACGTTTTCCATAGCCGGCATCATCGAAAAAGTCAGTTTTGACCCAAAAATCCAACTTCACCAAAATTCCTCAAAAGTTCACATCAGGTGCCTTAAGGCCAGTTCTGAATTCCCTGAAGAATTCAACTCATTACATTCAGTACTTAGTGGGAATAGAAACATTTAGATTTGTGAAAAAAATACCCCCAAAACTTCAACGTTTTCCATTGCCGGCATCATCGAAAGGGTCAGTTTTTGACCCAAAAATCCAACTTCACCAAAATTCCTCAAAGTTCACACCAGGTGCCTAGAGGCCAGTACTGAATTCCCTGAAGAGTTCAACTCATTCATTCAGTATTCAGTGAGAATAGAAACATTTAGATTTTAAAAAAAATCCCCCAAAACTTCAACGTTTTCCATAGCCGGCATCATCGAAAAAGTCAGTTTTTCACCCAAAAATCCAACTTCACCAAAATGCTCAAAAGTTCACACCAGGTGCCTAGGGGCCAGAAATTGAATTCCCTGAAGAGTTCAACTCATTACATTCAGTATCCAGTGGGAAAAGAAAACTTTTTGATATTTTACAAAATGCCCCGAAAACTTCAACGTTTTCCATAGCCGGCATCATCGAAAAAGTCAGTTTTGACCAAAAATCCAACTTCACCAAAAATCCTCAAAAGTTCACACCAGGTGCCTAGAGGCCAGAACTGAATTCCCTGAAGAGTTCAACTCATTACATTGAGTATCAAGTGGGAAAAGAAAACTTTTGGATTTTTTACAAAATGCCCCCAAAACTTCAACGTTTTCATAGCCAGCATCATCGAAAAAGTCAGTTTTTCACCCAGAGAGGCCAGAATTGAATTCCCTGAAGAGTTCAACTCATTACATTCAGTATCCAGTGGGAAAAGAAACTTTTTGATTTTTTACAAAATGCCCCCAAAACTTCAACGTTTTTCTATAGCCAGCATCATCGAAAAAGTCAGTTTTTGACCCAAAAATCCAACTTCACCAAAATTGCTCAACAGTTCACACCAGGTGCCTAGAGGCCAGTACTGAATTCCCTGAAGATTTCAACTCATTACATTCAGTATTCAGTGAGATAGAAACATTTAGATTTGGTTAAAAATACCCCCAAAACTTTTACGTTTTTCCATAGCCGGCATCATCGAAAAAGTCAGTTTTTCAACCAAAAATCCAACTTCACCAAAATTGCTGAAAGTTCACACGAGGTGCCTTTAGGCCAGAATTGAATTCCCTGAAGTTTTCAACTCATTACATTCAGTATTCAGTGAGAATAAAAACATTTAGATTTGTTAAAAAAATACCCCCAAAACTTTAACGTTTTCCATAGCCGGCATCTTGAAAAAGTCAGCTTTTAACCCAAAAATCCAACTTCACCAAAATTGCTCAACAGTTCACACCAGGTGCCTAGAGGCCAGAATTGAATTCCCTGAAGAGTTCAAATCATTACATTCAATATCCAGTGAGAAAAGAAAACATTTAGATTTTTTACAAATGCCCCCAAACTTCAACGTTTTCCATAGCCGGCATCATCGAAAAAGTCATTTTTCACCAGAAAATCCAACTTCAGCAAAATTGCTCATAAGTTCACACAAGGTGCCTAGAGGCCAGAATTTAATTCCCTGAAGGGTTCAACTCATTACATTCAGTATCCAGTGAGAAAAGAAAACTTTTTGATTTTTTACAAAATGCCCACAAAACTTCAACCTTTTCCTGAGCCGGCATCATCGAAAAAGTCAGTTTTTCACCCAAAATCCAAATTCACCAGAATTGCTCAAAAGTTCACACGAGATGCCTAGAGGCCAGAATTGAATTCTCTGAAGAGTTCAACTCATTACATTCAGTATCCAGTGAGAAAAGAAAACTTTTTGATTTTTTAACAAAATACCCCCAAAACTTCAACATTTTCCCAGCCGGCATCATCGAAAAAGTAAGTTTTTCACCCAAAATCAAACTTGACCACATTTGCTCAAAGGTTCACACCAGGTGCCTAGAGGCCAGATTGAATTCCCTGAAGAGTTCAACTCATTACATTCAGTATCCAGTGAGAAAAGAAACCTTTTTGATTTTTTACAAAATACCCCCAAAACTTCAACGTTTTCCATAGCCGGCATCATCGAAAAAGTCAGTTTTTCACCCAAACATCCAAATTCACCAAATTTGCTTAAAATTCACAGGAGGTGCCTAGAGGCCAGAATTGAATTCCCAGTTTTTCACCCCAAATTGTAAAAATCTGAAATGTTTTTTATATCTGCGTTCATCAAATACACTAATTTTTGGAAAACAATTCCAACTTCAACGAAAGTCAAATAGGCCTAATCACACAAGGTGGGTAGATGCCAGGATGAATTCTTAAGAGATTGTAGCTCACTACAGTAAGGATCCATGCAGAAAACAAAACATTTAGTTTTTTACCCAAAATGGTCAAAATTTCAAAAGTTTTCCATATCCGCAGTCATGAAAAATACTAATTTCTGGGGAAAAAAATCTAACTTTACGAAACTAAGTCAAATGTTTACACAAGGTGGGCAGATGCCAGAAATGAATCCCCAAGAGATTTCAGCTCACAACAGTCAGGATCCAGGCAGGAAACAAACATTTCAGTTTTTTACCCAAAAAGGTTAAAATTTCAAAAGTTTTCCATATCCGCAGTTATCAAAAATACTAATTTCTGGAAAAAAATCAAACTTTACGAAACTAAGTCAAATGTTCACACAAGGCGGGCAGATGCCAGAAATGAATCCCCAATAGATTTCAGCTCACAACAGTCAGGATCCGGGCAGAAAAAACAAACATTTCAGTTTTTACCAAAATGGTCAAAATCTCCAAAGTTTTCCATATCCGCGGTCATCAAAAATACTAATTTCTGGAAAAAAATCTAACTTTACGAAACAAGTCACATGTTCACAAAAGGTGGGTAGATGCCAGAAATGAATCTAGAAGAGATTTCAGCTCACTAGTCAGGATCAGGACAGAAAACAAACATTTCAGTTTTGTAACCAAAATGGCCCAAATCGGAAAAGTTTCCCATATCCGCGGTCATCAAAAACACTAACTTTTGGCTAAAAATCCAACTTCACGAAACTAAGTCACTATATTCACAAAAGGTGAGTAGATGCCAGAAATGAATTCAGAAGAGATTTCAGCTCACTACAGCCAGGATCCATGCAGAAAACAAGCAGTTCAGTTTTTTTTACCCAAAATGTCAAAATCTCCAAAGTTTTCCATATCCGCGGTCATCAAAATACTAACTTCTGGAAAAAAATCCAACTTTTACGAAACTAAGTCAAATGTTCACACAAGGTGGGCAAATGCCAGAAATGTATCCCCAAGAGATTTCAGCTCACAACAGTCAGGATCCATGCAGAAAACAAACATTTAAGTTTTTTACCCAAAATGGTCAAAATCTCCAAAGTTTTCCATATCCGCGGTCATCAAAATACTAATTTCTGGAAAAAAATGAAACTTTACGAAACTAAGTCAAATGTTCACAAAGGTGGGTAGATGCCAGAAATGAATCCAGAAGAGATTTCAGCTCACTAGTCAGGATCCAGGGACAAAAACAAACAATATAAGTTTTTTAACCCAAAATGGCCCAAATCTAAAAGTTTTCCATATCCGCGGTCATCAAAAAATACTAATTTCTGGAAAAAAATGAAACTTTACGAAACTAAGTCAAATGTTCACAAAAGGTGGGTAGATGCCAGAAATGAATCCAGAAGAGATTTCAGCTCACTAGTCAGGATCCAGGACAAAAACAAACAATATAAGTTTTTTTAACCCAAAATGGCCAAATCTAAAAAGTTTTCCATATCCGCGGTCATCAAAAATACTTATTTTGGCCTGAAAACATTGTTGACCCATGTGTCATCATTGTTGGATGACACAATGTTGTATAATCAGTTGCTAATTGGTTAAAGCTCGCCCCAGGCCCAGTGCCCACATAACCATTTGCAATGGATTCAGACTGGCTATATTCACTAAGCGTCCTTCTATGCATGTGGTCCACACAATGGGCCAGATTTAGCCCTTCATTGGCATTTCAGGGTCATCCTATATGATAGCACTGCTTGGCTCATATGGGACAGACAGTCAGTCAGGGCGTCAGTCAGTCAGTGAAATTGGTACAAATTGGACAGTAGGCTTGCCTAATTTGGGACCAACAACAAAAGACACAATTAACAGACTGGTTGGACGCACAATCGATGCCCACCTGGACTTTAAACTGGCATCCAAAACAGGTGCGCCCCAACCAAAAAAAACGCTTACAAACGGTTTATACAAGCTATTGAGATTATGCATACGAAAAGCCAATACGGCCCGTGGGGGCCGCAGTTTACATCCAGATTCAGTGGCATGAAACACGGAGAATATTTCTTTTTCCTCCTGGATGGGATGCCAGCCCATCACAGATTACTCCCAAGCTAATACCGCTTCCTACTTATACTTCGGGTAGAGAGAGGCAACTGGGGTAAAGTGGCTTGCCAAAGGACACAACATATGGCCAGCAGCAGGATTCGAACCCCTGACCATCTGATCACAAGTCACCAACCCTATAACTACCCAAGGCATACAGCACGCACCGGACTCCGCTCCAGTGAGCTCATGATGCTTCACGAGCCCAGGACCTCCACTCTGTGGGGTGACAGATCCTTTGCGGCAGCGTCAACCGAGTGTGGAACCAACTCCCTCTGGCTATCAAATCATCTCCATCTATCACAACATTTAAGACAAACATAAAATCTCACCTGTACAAACAAGCTTACTCTCACAACACACAATCCTAACTTGACTTTCTCCTCGAGCGCCATGAGCGCCTATTTTTGGCGGATACCGGCGCTTTACAAATGTTCTTTTATTATTATTATTATACACTCTCCCTTATTTACTGAGATGAGGAAAGATTTCCATATACGAAATTCACTCAACACCCCTGTGTACAAACCCTATGAGATTGGACTGAAAAATTCTTAGTGTTTTCTAAGAAAATGCTTGTATTTCTCACTGCTCAAATTGACTTTGATAACATGAAATTGCTATCTGGGGGCTTGTTAGTCAATACAGAGGAAAATTGGTGAACTTAGTATATGGAAATCTTTCAAGAAAGGTCCTCAGTATTTTTTTTTACCAACCAAGTATGACGACTCATTCAATTTTTCAAGGAGACATTTCTTCAATATTTAGCACATGAGAAGGAAGTCAAGTGATTTCAAAATGAGGCTAAAGACTAGACTGGTACATGTCCAATCATGGTCCAACCAGTTGAAAAGACTGACCTCTTCATATTCAGTGTCACTAGTCTGGTGGCTGACTATGGAGAAATGTGTAGTAGCTAGAGACTTGTTCCCAGTTCATGCAACATGCTTCTTCCGGCACAGTTGATTGATGCAGCACTGAAGCGTTGTTCTACTGGTTGTTTCAGGTGTCATGCAGTCTACACTCTAACACTTGTGTTTAGCAATTAAACACAATCTTGCTAGCACGTCGTAAACATGTTTAGAAGCTAAACATCAATGCTCAATATAGTAAAACATCAATGGTCAATTACTAAACAGTATCTATCCTATAATACTCTAAACATGTTTAGCATTTGATAGCAAGAAACGTTTAATTGTGCTGAACACAATACCTTAGTTTTGGGACTCTCAATCATACACAGTATTGAGAGTCCCAAATTTTCGGACTTGCTCCGATTGTATGCTTTGCACTCACCCATCAGCTGCTACATCTTGTAGTCCCTGGTGCCGTGTCGGATCGTATCTCCCGCGTGCACGTGAGTGCGAGCATGCAATATTATTCGGTTTTTATCAACTATTGAGGGCGCTCTTATGTCTATGTTTGTGACAGTATCTGACTTAAAGGGAAACTGCGCTGTGCGTCCCGCCCACGAATATTTTATTTACACAATAGTACAGGGTACCCATTTTCAGGCGACTTGAATCAAGTTATAGGATTGCAGAGTCCCGCCCGCCGAACCCCCGAAATTTCATGTTTTGGATTGTTTACATTTGATTTGAGAAGAAAGCAACCAAATGTCTTACCGTTCCCGAGAAAAGACGAGGGAAAAACGATTGTTTACATTGGATACGTGTTTTCCTGTCGTTTTATGCAACGCGTGCACGATGTGTGTGTATTATTACACGGTACAGCCTTGTGGTTACGAAGGGCGATTTCGAAAGGTTACGTAACACTTTATTTTGAATGAAACTACATGTACACAGACATGTTCACGTTGGCGGGTGAAATCTTTGAAAAAAAAATCTCCAGTTTCATGATGCAACTTTCAGGATTTATTTCCCTTCTAATGATCCAAGTACGTACTAAAAATTTTGTGATATGTTCATTACTTTTCGTTGAAATTTGAAAAATAGGCCTGGGTACGTTGGAAAGTGTAACACTGGCGTTTGCAATATCTGTCAACTTTTCAAGCCTCCCACTATTTAAAAGGTTAACCCTTTAAAGCCTCTATCAGGAGTTAGTAATTGGCAAATCCTTTTGCCGGCTTCCATTGGTTAGTGCTATAATGGTATGCTTTAAATGGTATGCTATATCTACTATACGTTATTTTGTTGCTTGGCCGGAATCGGTCAACCCCGTAGCGCCTACGGTGCTTTGCTGAACAATGCAAGTTGGTTCGGCGGCATCAGAAAATCCTCGTCGAAATTTTCCATGGAGATGGTTCACGGTGTAACGCTAGCGTTTGCAACAACAGAATAAACTGAAATTCGGAACATATTTAGATGATATCAGTGTTAAAAACTACTCGTGAAATAACAATCTGGAGAAATTCCTAGAAATTTATATAAATACATAGATTTGGGGAAGTTTTTCGAACGATTTCTTCCAGACTTGAAGGTCAGCTATACCAGTAAACCTGTATTGACGTTTTGTCATCGATGACGGCGAGTTTTTTTTTTCACTGACATGAAGTTTATAGAATTTCTTCTTTTGTTATAATTTAACATTTCCACCACACTGAACATACAACGTTCATAAGGCCATGTTTTTTTTGTGGCGCATTAATTTCACTGCTCGCTATAGCGTCTAAGAACGTAATCAGATTAGCTTTGCTTAACAACGGCAGACGCTTTGCCTTAGGCAACCACATGACTGTGTACACCCACCACATGGCCCAATGATAAAGGAAGCTCTTACTTCACCAAACTAAATCTGCGGTCAACTCGCTGCACCGCTATCACAATTAACTTACATAATGCACTGGCAAGCAATCAACGCAGCTTCACAGATTGTGTTACATTGTAACAACTCGGAGTAGCCAACCTTTTAGTGACCTATTTGTAAAAATAATCCCCAGAGCGCGGCACCTTGAGTGTGATGAACATTTGACTTCATTTCGTGAAGCGGGTTTAGCGTACAATTAGGTATAGGGTCAACTCTACGTGAACAACGCGTAAAGTTGACTTTACCCATTACTAAAATTTATCGTTATAATATAGGTTTTCTCGGCTTAAAAAAAGTTTCATTCAAATTCACCAACTCTATTATTTAATTTCGTCCACGAAAAACGTCACACACGCTTTTAACAAATTTAAGTTAGTCATTTACCATTCAATTTTAAAGTTTGGTCGCCCTTTGCAGTCACCGGGTCGAGAATATTCGTCATTACACATCAAATTCGTCTAAGCTGTTGCGAATGGCCGCATTCAGAGATCGAATTCGTCCTATATAAATCAATTAGACGAATTTGATTTCTGAACAACTAGGTTTGGTGTACACGACGAAATCGAGTACTCCGGGACAAAAAACGTGTGTTCATTGTTTGAATTTGCCTGAACTGAATTTGAAATTGTCTGACATAACACGAAATTAAACATTGGAAGCGCACTAAATCGATGTAACTGGACAAATTTGAATATAGTTATCGGTGAATTCGAACGAAAAATGTTTTAAAATAGCCGGAAAAACCTTTAGTATATCAACTTGGCCGAAGTCAATTGAGCGTGATCGGCTGACTGATAAGTTTTACGCACAAAACCCCGAGCCAATGAGGTTTTGTACAGAAAGCTGGCCGACCAAGTTTTGCGAGAGTGTGCCGTTAATGCTTTGCAGCGTGATTTATCCGGGCAGCGCCAAACCTTTTTGACCAAGGGCCGTACACTCTTGCAATAAGAGGGCAAGCAATAAAGACTACAGGACACGTTGTTATAAATAATCATGTATTTTTTTTTACTAACTGTAAAGTGGATTCAGATGATTTTATAATGACATAAGCTTATAGATTCCTTTGAATTCCACGATTCTTCTTCGTTTTTTTTTTAAACGCAGACCAGGAAATAACCCAGAACATATGTTGACTCTGCGATATGACCTTATTTTTAGAGGTAATTGCAACCCCAAAATAACACTGACTACTTCGGGGTTTTTTAGCATTAGATACGTCAATGGCTTTTCAATGAGACAAATGTGAGATGAAATGTTTCATTCACTTTTGAAAATCGGTTATTCATCTTCCTCTGAATTTGAATGCACGTCTTTAATCCTATATAATTTCCACGAAAGTTCAATCGTTTTCATTGTCCGTGCTTTCGGTTTTGAGAAACAGACGGCCAATTACGTTACCTGTGCGTTCACTTTTTGCAGAGTTCTGGAATACAATTTCGTGAATCTGCAATCAAAAGTATATTTTTTCGCATTCAAAAGAGTAGATTACATCACAGAACATTGAACTAAAGTGAAATAGAATAGTCAATGTTTGAAATCGCCTTCTAAACGCGAAAAAGAAGTCTTGTAAACAAATCTGAACGAACATAAACGAATGGTGCTGCTCAATCACTTGATATTGATTGAACAGAAATGTTCAATCAATAAGGAATCGAATGCTCTGGTAGCGAAAATGAAACGCGTGTTCAGAGCGGTTCTCACATTTTAGGAAATTGGCCGGGAAAACCTATATCACACAAATAAAAAAATGTGTGAGTAAGAATAATTTTATGAAGTTACAGACGGGAAGGTTCCAAAAGTTGAGTTAATGGAACATAAATATAATCTACTCGTGAAATAATTCTTTCATTTGTTGTAACATTCATTATTTGTTTTATACAACGCTTGCATAAATACTCATCATTTCTGATTGGTTGGTCTTTTATTTTTGCGGTGCGAAGTGGCTGCGCCATGCGTTTTGGACAATTAATTAATTGACAAGTCATCAACAACCCACCAATAAGATGACGGGGATTTACTCAGGCGTTGAATAAATTTGAATAACCGCGAGTGCTACGAAATAAACATCAGAGTGTTGCAACTGCTTTTCATTATTATTACTTTGGGGGGGGGGGGGCTGTCAATTTGCAACTTCTTTTAAGATATAGGTTTTCCCGGCTATTTTAAAACGTTTTATCTTAAATGTTTCATCACCGTTTCTAATATTCAAGTTATATTCATATCAACATCGATTGAGTGCTCTTCTAATGTTTAATTTCGTCTTTTGTCAGACAATTTTTCAAATTCACTTCAAGCAAATTGTAACGATGAACACACGTTTTCGTACCGAGTATTCGAAATCGTCTCGTCTACGCCAAACCTTGTTATTCAGAAATCAAATTCGTCTAATTGATTTATATGAGACGAATTCGATCTCTGAATGCTGCCATTCGGCAACAGCTTAGACGAATTTGATCTGTAATGACGAATATTCTCGACCGTATTCTCGACCCGGTACTAAGAGGGTGACCAAACTTTGAAATTGAATGTAAATGACTAATTAGTTTGGTTAAATGCGTGCGAAATTTTTCTCTGGCAAAATTGAATGTTAGAGTTGGTGAATTTGAATGAAAAAAAATGTTTTAAAATTGTCGGGAAAAACCTATATTAAATATGCATACAGGATTAAATATTTGAATCTCCATTCGGATATTGAGTAAAAAGTTTCAACTGAATTGGATTTATGACAATTTAGGGAGTTAATGATGACAATATGAAACTAACTTTAAACTATGCAGTCTCAACAAACGGAAGAAAACACTTCAATATTTCTGGCTATAATTATGAACCAATTAGTAAAAGTGTTAGCAAATAATTGACTCAAAGTCGGCAAATATACAGAAATGTACCAGAAAAAACATATACAGTTGTACACCACAAATGAAAAATTTAAATGAAATTTTCGTCAAAAACTCAAATTACACAAAAATGCTACAAAAATCACACCTACAACTTTATTTTCAAATCCGTTGTTTAAACATCAAGCTATGTGATGTAGTTTTGACT
Organism: Patiria miniata; assembly: GCF_015706575.1. NCBI lineage: Eukaryota > Metazoa > Echinodermata > Asteroidea > Valvatida > Asterinidae > Patiria > Patiria miniata. The sequence continues at coordinate 1,453,601 of NW_024037066.1, forward strand.
CTCGGCAAGTGTGGAGCCTATCGAAGGAAATCTGGAAAATGCCCCGTTATCGAGTACTGATGTACTAATGGATTGATGTCTTTCTCTTAGGGGGACTTTACATGTTGCCTTTCATCAGGCTCAGTAAAAAAAAGGGAAATCCAAATATCTGGTTCTGCAAGTTAGTGAATGTTTCAGTAAAGTTCTGCATGTAACACTTTCAAAATCTACCGATATGAAAGCCCAATTCATAGCTTCGTTTAGTACAAGAATCATTCAAATCACTCCTGTACTTTTCAAGTTACAGAATTTTAAACACAACCACCGTTTTAAAGTTCTGTCTACGGATCACAAAAAAAGGTGTGCGTTCTTTTCAGCAAAACGAAAGCAATTCACACACATCCCTATGTAATTTGCTTTCGTTTTGCTGAAAGAACACTAAACTTTTCGTGATCAGGTGACAAAACTTCAAAACGGTGGTTGTGTTTAAAATTCCGTAGATTGAAAAATACACGAGTGATTTGAATGATTCTTGTTCTAAAGCCGAGGCTTAGAATTGGGCTTTTCATAGATTGTAAAATGCTAGCCTACATGCAGAACTTATTAAAACAATGGTCCCGACATTTGGATGTCGTTTTTTTTTTTACTCACCCTGTCTAGCCTTAAAACATCTCATTTCTGCAAATAATTATTTTATAAATATATTGTACAGAGTGCCCATGCTAACAGATCATATCTGCGAGTACACGAGTATAACAATTATTTACATTATAAATGGCAGTTCTAGAAAAACTCTGTCCAGTCAGGCTAAAAAAAAATAAAGTATTTCCGCAAGTAAAATCCGATTTACAACAATTCACGACTGCCCAAAATCTCTGCAATCGCACGTGTTGTAGTCGAGATCTTGACCACCATGTCCGA